>NW_008751990.1:246183-257852 GCF_000715545.1 Opisthorchis viverrini | reverse complement strand
ATTTTCCAGCGGATGATTTGGTGTCTTCATTATATTATATGTTATTATATTATATGTATTATATTATATATGTCAGTTACCATATGGCGCAGAACCAATCCGGGCCATAGATGTTCGGATGCGAAGTCTTAGTATCGTAATCAACGCAGCGAAGTTCCAAAAAGTCCTTACAATGCCGATGCGATAATTTCATCTAGCATTCATAGTTCACCAGGGACACCAGTTGACAACACCACCTTCAATGCAAGCTCCAGGTTCAAATTTCGTTTCCTTTTTTTTATCTCCCGATTGTGGAGCACCACAATGTCGTTTGTTTTGAATTTCCTACCTTCTTCAACAGATGAGTGATTATTCGAACCGGCTGTCGATCTGTTTGTGCCACTACATTCTCCAGATTCGACCACTGATTCATCAAATTCATACACGCGCGAGCGCATACACACGGCAAACTAGTCGTCCCATCCCGCCTCGCATCCTTCACGGTCATTAAAATGTTTGTAAGCAGACACACGCGCATGTCCAAATCGGATCGCGCTTGTCGCTACATCCCTCCGTCCATCCATCTCTCACCCAGTCCTCTCTCTCTCTCCACGGGCATTCCATCGCCTTTGGTTGGTTCTGTAATAGACACAATCTAGTCCAATTTGTGGGTTGAATCCTATTCTGATCTCCGCAGTTTGGAAACCGTAACGATGCTTTGAGTGTTTGTTTATAGATCGCTATCTTTGTTTCCAGTCCATAGTTCTACCATCCTTTTTGGGACCTGGATGTTCTCCAGCGAGTCGCGCCAGTTAGCTCCATGTGATCAATCTCACGCCCTCTTTTTCTGTGTAGCTTTCAATCCTGTTGCCCGTAATTTTGTCTTTTTTCGCACGACATTTAGTGTTTTTCCCAATCGTTATTCCCGTCTCAGCACTTTTTAACCATCTGAGGAATCATACCGGGACACAGAAGTGCTCATAGGCAAGCTCATTTGACATCATTTTTTCACCTATAGCGTTATCTGATGATGCAGCACGTCTCGGAGAGCTCATCCGTTCGACTTCTTGACGTGTATCAGGGCTTGTGGTATTCAGCCTCCAGTCAGCTGGCGAGATGGTTAGAGCGCGAATTTACTGACCGGAAGGTCCGTGGTTCGAACACGACCGCTGCCTCTCGACTTCCCCTGTCTAGGCTTAGGCAGCCTGACAGTATCCCAGCCCTCGTGCTTCCTTCGAGTGGCATGGCAGCTAGGCACCGAAGGAGCGCTACAGCTATCAACCTGTCAGGTAGCCTAGTATACATGTAAACTTTAATTTGGTTGGTGTCTCTCTCAGCTGTGTATTCATCCAGTGAGTGGTCCATTTGAGTTTCGTCTAAGCGTCATCTTCATCCTTCGCAATTAAACAACAAGAACAATGCAGAATTTGTGTTTAACATAGCTATCTGCAACAAGATAACTGGCATACGTGAGGTCATCCGCTTAGGGAGATCCATGAACCTTTCCTTTAACCTTCCGACGATTGAATGTTCCCAGTCAACCATGTCAGATTTTTTGACGGTTTCTGAAAGCAGTTCAACAACCGATGATCGATTTACTCCTTTTTGGGGCTCCATTCATCCAGGCTCGGAATTTCGTCAGCTTTTGGTTTTTTCTGTTAGCCTAGTTCCACCTGAATACACTGCCTTTACTGTGAGACCTATCTCCAGTGTTCACTTGCTGGGCCGAAATTACATGTTAGGAACCTGCAACCAGACAGACGGGCATGAATTGAGTTATTGATGCCTTCCAAAGTAGAGCTTATGTGGCATCCGTTTCACTTTTGTGGGGGCGTTCAGCACATCAGTTGCTAGTCGGTTCTCACGGCATTCTGTTTCCATTCGGTTTAGGATAGTTTAAGGTCCTCTGTTTTATCTGTTCGCTCGTTAGCTCACAATCACACCTTTCGAATGTTGCCCGGGGCATGCAGCCCATTTGGACTCTTCTTAGCCTCAAGTACAGCAGGTTTCTGTCCCGGTAGAATGTTGTCCCTGTTCACTACTTTACTGTTATCGTGTCAAATATTTGTTTCTCCGTTTTGCTACCAACAGTTCCCCGATAGCTCGGATGCCACCGGAACTGAATCGAAAGCCACTGGTGTCGGTAAAAAACGCAACGTGTTCGCCAATCTTTTTGGTCGAAACAAGTCCAAACATCGGGGCAAACACTCGCATTCACATACACACCCTCCTACTCCTGGATCAGCAACATCCGCGACAGCGGCATCCCTCGGTGCTCCGGAACATGAGGATGAAGAGAGTAATGTAACTAGTCCTGCTCCAGTTAATCCGACCTCTGATATCGGCACCACTGAGGAGACGATGCCCATCACTTCCTCCACAAAATTTGATTGCAGTGAAGAATAGTCAGAGTAATCACGTACCACCACTACTAATCAGCTTCCGGTTTACCCCCCCCCACCCTACATCCTTCCTAATCTATTATCTCCACGACAGGGTCTTGCGCTTCAGATCAGCTAAGGTTGAAGGGCACAACGATCTCTTCAAACATTGTGATGCACCTCATCTTTTCATCCCGATTTTATCCTGTGCTGGTCTCTTTCGAACACTACACGTATACTTTCAACGTCTCCCAATAGTACAAGCTTTCAGATCTCATTCAATCCTTGATGTTTTCGTTGGGTACCACTGTTCTTACCACTAGTTTTGTTCTCAGACATCTTCACATCGTTGCCCACTCACTCAGCAGTGCAATCTGATTTCGAGACTGAAATTTGCGACTTGTGTTTACCATTGTGATTTGTCTTGTTTTCACGGGTGTATATCTGTTGAGAGAAAACGCCGTTAGAGATAACTTTAATTGCTCCTATTCCTTATTGATTTCCATGCATTTTTCCTACCCAGTTGTGTGTGTGTGTAGATCACGTTTCTCTTGTTACGTTTCTGGCTTCACTTGAGACAATACGTCATCCAAATCTTACTGGACTACCTCTTTTTGGCACTTGCAGTGTACTATCGCGACATCTTTTGAAAGACACGGCATACATCCTCCTCTTACTTGTTACTTAAAGTTGACATGACAGTCCTCACATTGTTGCGAGCTGCCTGAACAGTTTATGCGGACCGAAGTCAGTTCTGTTCATCCCAGTGGCGCTCCACGGCCTCGTATGTTCTTTGTGCAATGTGCTCACTCACTCACATCCATCCACCTACCCACTCACTCACTTTATCCAACACCTACTCACTATCTCAAGGCTGTGTGCCTGCTCAATGTGGCTTTCAAGATTCGTATTTTAGAGTATACCTGGTAGATCTCCCACCCTATCCGAGACAATGTTTCTCTTGGCATTTAGATCTATTCGGACTAGTCAAACATCAAACGCAGTTTCATTTTTCTCTAAATCCTTTGCACATTGTTGGCGTATTTTGCCGTTTCATCGACGGCCATTGCGGACACTACGCTCGTGTATTGTTGTCCTTGTTTGGTCAGCAGCCAGTGGCATTTCTAGCAACGTTGAATGACGTTTGTTATGCGAATCATGTCGATATTGTTGGCTACCTGTGACAGTGATGCGTTGTTTTGTATTCTTCATTCCTTCACTTTCCAAGCGGCCGTTTATCCGTGTGATGATGGCGTCATTTTCTATTATTATATGTGGTGTTCCATCTGCACTCCCACCCTCCGTAACTGACCCTCCATGTAACTCGTCTGGACCTGAGAACAAAGCCACTTTTTCACGTCATGACCACTGGTTTGTTTTCGATTGCAATTCCATCCGACCTCGTGCACGATAGGTACCTCACTAATAAGGATGTATCAATGGTGAAAAACGTTCGAACAGATTTGGGTGATACTCAAAAGGTTGTGATCCCCGTTCAGACTGTGAAGTTAATGGATTTCAATCGAAAACGCACTCGTCCGTCTGCTACATGACTTTGTCGAACATCCCCTGTACTAATTGTATGAAACGCGAGCAGATTTACTGCCGTCTGGCTCGGGAGGGGGTTATCGGGAAGTTAAGACTGGCCTCAGACATCGAACATTTCCAGGCAGCCGCTTCCCGAAGGCCGACTGACTTTGGATGCAACTAGATGTAAGGGTGGATTGACATAACAACCGAATATGGTTCTTTGGAGTTACCTCCGGTTTACGAACGTCACATCCACAGAGACTAAAGTTCATGTCTTAGTTTAGTGACTTGTTGGACCTACTGTTTTTAATCCCCACTAGATTCTCAAGGAAACACTCAATGTACGGATCCGATTTTACCAATAAACCAGTGGGGTCGCTATTGTTTCTACTCTTGGTCTGTCCCCCTCCCCCCGGATGACATTTCTTTAACTTTTGAGCCTAAGACGAACGCTTTATACGTACTGTGCCTTGGTCAGGTTTAAGACGGGCTCCCTGCAGAGATTTGTTCACTGAAAGCCCACGTGAATGCAACAAGGCATAAATATCGGGACGTGTGTGCCATTGAGACGGGTGAGAACTTTGATACCCTCGTGAATCAATCAAGACGGGTCTACTTTAATTTGACCTGGTTGCTGAAACAAAACATCCATAACCTGCTAGAATCCAAAGGAATTGGGACAGGTGGCCAGTCTGTTGAACCGCTTTTAACAGTTGTTACCAAGACACGTTCGCCGTTTGAGTGCAATCAGTCAGAGGCGCAGTCGCCGCATTTCGTTCACAAAGATCTGTGCCGGTGGCGACCCTGCCTCTGCTGCCTTCAATCCACAAAGCCAGAATACCAGTCCACACCAAGAGTGTAATCGTTCACTCCTCTTCCCGTTTTTTTCCACAGCAGTCGAAATTATAGCCTTGAAACGTAATGCGTGAAGATCTCCGCTGGGAAACCGAGGACATTAACATGGTAAGAAGTCCACCTCATATGTCTTTGAAACCCGCCGCAGTAAGAACCAAAACCAGCGATTTTATTCGTCTCCAGAATGTATAGGCCAAAAATTTTCAGCTGGACATGTCGCCTGATAACAGCGGACGCAGCACGATTAAATAGGCCGACACTGTTGTTAGAGCCGTATCTTACAGCCTGGCTCCCCGTCGATCGTGTGGTTCAGTGGTTACGGCGCAAATTTACTGACCGGAAGGTCCGTGGTTCAAACCCGACTTCTGCCTTTCAACTTTCCCTGTCTGGGCTTAGGCAACCCATCAGTATCCCTACTCTCGTGCTTCCTTTGTGTGGCGTGGCAGCTAGGCACCGAAGGACGTTACCGCTGAACGATCGCTGCCATACCTTCTCGCCGGATACTCTTCTATGCCCACCGTTTGATCAGACTTCATGACATCCAGTTACGCACTTCTCATTTGATTTTACGCTAAGCACCTGAATTACTCTGTCACTGACGTCCTTCTTGTGAGCTCGCTTTTCCTAGGATGAAGTTTTATTCAGGGATGCAGTAGTGACTGATCGCGCGAAAAATACTTTGCAAGTGTGTGTGTAAGTACCTGGCTTCAAAGATCTCGTCTATGTATGAGAAACTGCGATTGGGCAGTCACTGAGAAAAATTGCACTTTTTGAAAGTCTATATTTGGATTCTGTTTTGTCTGTGGTGAAAAGCTGAGAATCGGTGCTTGACCGTTTCCTGCGTGTCTCGAATCATCACCGCTGTGCGTGTAACCAATCTGCAGGAAATTATGACTGCCACTCGACACCGGACATTTCCGACCGTGTTTCGACAGGATATTTTTGGATTCTGGTTCAACGCGTATGTCAATAAGCCGTCTTAATAAGTTATTTTTTCCACAGCAAAGCCGGTTGACTTCGCTAATCCGGATGCTTCGCAAGACAAGTCTAATGCTGCTGACTGTTTCGGTTCTATTTTTATGAAACACGCTAGACGATACACAGGTAGTTAGTATGATCCTTCAGCTGCCACTGTTACGGAGTAACCCGTGTGATATGGAAGCACGTTCAGTCGTCCAGTCCCAGTGTGAGCCAATATATCATTCTTCCAAGTGGTCTCGGGGCTGTCAGACGTACTTATTACTTTTCAGCTAATCAGCAATAAACAAGCAATTTAATCTGCGCATTCGTATGGTGTGTAATCACAATACAATACCTATCTTTTCCCGTTAGTTCCTCCCTTGCATCGTGCGAACCACAAAGTTGTCCTGTGCATCACTTTCAATGTTTGTTTTGTTAATAAGGTACCCGACTCGCACTACTGCCACTCTCATTCCCCGTAACTTTATTTCGGCGAGGACTTGTTAAGATCTCGGAAGAGACCCAACTCCCCTGAATCAGCGGAGTATGTTTGCATAAACTAGTCACTTGAAAGAGTTCTGACCAAGTGCTTCACACCTAGGCCTTCAGGGTGAATGTATCAAGGTCGTGACCCAAGATACTCTATCTTCGTCTTTTAGTCACCGAAATGCTGGCGCACGGAGAACAAAAAAACTTGGCAATGTTGCGAAATATAGAAAGCTTGGATGTGCTGCTTGGTTTTGGGTTTGTTCGCAAACCTCTGTGAACAGCCCAATAACAAAAAAACTTGAGAATATTACTTGTCTCACATTAGAATATGGTCCTCATCAACTACTGCATAACCAGGTTAGAGATGAAGGGCACCCTCATCAGACGTGCTTGAGGACGGTTGTTGAGGAGTGACCCGAAGGTAGATAACAAACCAACTAATAAAGAAAGGCACAATTACGCCGGAACCAAGGCAAACATCTCGCATCAACCTCTGTCAACTTCGTAAGCCTCAGAAAAATCCTTCTTCGACCTCGGAATCCTCCCATTGGGAGTGAAAATATGACTAATTGACCCAGGGACTCGACGAATGCACCAAATAGGGACATCCGCTCCACATAGCAAATTACGGTGCCTCATTGGCGAGATCTATTTACGAGGATTACCGTACAATGCAGTTTGAATTTAAGTGCTAGGTCGTCGGTCTATATTGTGAGCTGTGTGGCCTGATCTGAGGATTTAAATTTGTTGGCCATTTTGTCTGTGCAGATTTAAATAAGTAGTGTTGGTTGTGCCGTTATTGAGTTGTCTTTCGGGGCACTTGACATTCAATCAGATCGCTCAAACGTAAACATCAACTGTTCGGACTAGATGGTTCAAGGTCGTCCACAGTGTGCCGTTGGAGCGGCAGTAACATGCTAAGCTCGAGTCAGCTCAGTGGTTAAGGCGCGAACTTACTGACCGAAAGGTGTTTGGTTCGAACCCAACCTCCGCGTCTCAACTGCTCTTGTCTAAGCTTGGGAAACCTGGCAGTATTTCGGCCTTCGTGCTACTTCTGGGTGGCATGATAGCTGGGCACCGAAAAGATGAGGGGTTAAAAACCCGGTACGGTCATAGATCTGTCCTACTTCAGCAAGATCAAGACTCGAGTCCAGCGCTCCCCTCTTTAATTTGACTTAACCAGAAAAACTGTTCCGTGGAAAGGCACAGAACTCGTTAAACGAGAGTAAGTGGAATACACTTTCTACAACCTTTCAGCCACCAGTCACCTATCATATTTCTCACACACGACCGAAATGTTTTAATGGAAAGATGAGGAAATTGGAGGTCGAACTAGTGAGTTACCATAACATTCCCCAATCACTTCATGTATTTTCGCATAACATACTACTTTGCGTATAAATACCATAACCTTTCCAACTATGACTTCCACTTTGAGGGTGATGGTGCAATTGTGGCTGTGACCGACAGTCCGATAACGTCAGAATAATGCGAAAGAAATTGGCGTATTGTTCAAGTATTACACAGAGCTGAATAGTATATATAGAACAGATATGCGAAAAATCGGGTTCCATTTTTGTTCGCAGGATCAGTAACCGAATTTTTCAGGATTCAGTCAACAGTGTTTTTGAAGAATCCATTTGTTTTATCGGTCGATGTTTTCAACATCCAATGAGTTCAACAGGTTCCAGCAAAATGCCGGATATAGCAAGGATACAGTAAGAATGATGACTCTTCACCGAACGTTCAAGTTGATCATGTCTTGACAACCTGCATACAAGTGTTTGTTACTAAATTCCAAATTTCTAAGGCAGACGGATTACCAAACGTCTTTTCTACTTGTGAATCGATCAAAGATCCTAACTAAAACTCCAGTGAGTTCTGCTTGAGCTCATCACTGATCGGAGCGTTTCCGAACTAATAACTAACAAGGGATCTGCTGTACTCAGAGGTCAGTTCATTTTGGTTTGTCAGACATAAACAATGTACCAAGGGTACGCTTTTTTCAGGTGCCATACTTTCGGCCTCTGGAAAACTGGAGAGCATGGGAAACGAAGCGATGATACACTCAGTTATTTCGTAGTGTGCATTACTCTGAGAAAACGGGAAGTTGGGAAGTGCCTTCAAAAGGGACAAAAATTTAGAGGGGACACTTATCGTGGGTCGCGGCATTCTATTGCACTGGTATTCGTTCTCCGTTCCAAATCTCCTGCAGTAGGGTTGTCAGACTACTCAAAAGAGCTTCACCATATTCGTTGGAATTGCGAGGTACAGTATATCCGGGCCGTGTGCCTTGCATCGGGCTGGTGTCAATGCTCAATTCAGGCTCGCTTCATTCTCCCAGAGGTTGTGGTGAAGGAAGCCAGCTGAACTGCTCCCAAAAGTGTTCGGCACATCGCACAAGGCGACGATTTCGCGGGTGAAATGCTGTCCCGCTTTCCTCACACACATCGTTGACACGGGTGGGGAGGTGTGCGGGAGGATCGGTGAGCAAAGAACCGCAAGAGCGCATGAAACACCCTGCTTTCCCAAGCCAAAGAAGGGAATTCGTTTGACGTACCCCATACTTGGCCTTTGACTCCAAAGGATTCTCTGGTATGATGTAGGATTTTGTTTGAGGACCCTAACCTTAGCCTCTGACTCAAAAGTCCGAACCGCTAGCTTGAGGTTCTTGGGTTTTTTTTCTCGGAAGAACATTCCCGGAGCCAATGACTCGATTTTCTGAACCACCTGGCTACAGAGGGCCGACCTGGCATGAGGACGCACGGTAGATTGCGTATAACAGGTGCCTTTTAAACCGTAATGAGCTCTTCGTTTTGAAAATTATTTAAATCGTATTGGATAATGCGCCGGCTGTCACGGTGAATAGCTGCGTGATCGGAGCATGCGATTTTTAAGGCCGACTTTATGTAGCCCGTCCTTCCTCAAGGAAAGCCAGCTGTTCTCATGAACATGCTGGTCTCCTGAGGGAAACCCTTACTGCCATCGTAGGCCAATCGCAGGGACAACGCGACTTTATCTACATGCTGATGCACTCAATAACTACTGAACTATCATAAAAGAACCTACTTGCAAGGTCGCTGAAAACTCTTCGACTACTGGACTATCACTTCCTATACTACTGAAACAAAGTGTGTATGGTAAGCAGTCGATTGTGTTAAATGTTCCGAATGACAGTATTCAGTGTTTTGTTATCAAACAGTTGACACCAATAAGATTCAGACTAAATTGTCCGAAACTTCCTTCGTCAGCTTCAGGGGACTCAGGTGCTCGAGATGTCTCACTGGTTAAGGCGGAAACATAGTGACTAGAAGGTTCGTCGTTCGAGCTCAGTCCCGATATCTCGACTTCTGCCTTCTAGGCTGGGGCGGCGTGACAGTGTTCCGAATCTCGCGCGTTCTGAAGTTGGTATGGCAGACGGGCCCCGACCGGATGTTTCAGCTCCCATCGAGTCTATGGATTATGTGCATTTTAGTTAGCTTTTGTGAGTAAACTCGACCAAATTTAGCGTTTGAAACGGCTGAGAAAGTGATTTTTTCAAGACGGTTCCAATTCAACTTTCACATTGTTGAAGAAAAACCTTCCATCCAGTAGAAAACTGTACCACTGCGATTCAATCTCACTCCAAGTCGGAAGCATGACCCCTCACTCCAATGGATTCTCTTCCCTCTGCGTTTTATAGGCTTTCACGTCGAAGTACTTGAAAATAGCGGTTGGAATGGGCTTCAGCTGGTCCTTCACACTGGGGAAATCTCCAAAATCCGATGATTTACACTTTATAGTACCAAAATTAGAGCCTTACATGTACACCGCTCTTTGGAATTGTCACTTTAACTTTTGTTTGCGCTAGATTTGTCGTATTCCAGGGACTACTTGTGGTTCACACCATATTGTACGTGAAGTATCTCTCTATATTCAGTCACCAGCACAGTGACGCTGGTCATAACTTTGTCCTTATGATCTTGTCAATCGTAATTCAGTCTCATTTGCTGGTGTTCCGGCCCTGTATAACTCTACCTTCCCGTACACAGTCATTTGCTGGACGGTCCGAGGCTACATCCACTAGCTGGACAAATCAAATGCAACATTGTGTTTCTGGATGCCCTTTCCTTTTACCGTGCGCGCTGAAAATTCCCTCTTGAACGAGAAAAGCTTTTCTTGACTTGACTGGATTTGACTCGAGTTGACTTGAACTTTTGCAGTATGCCAGTGTTTCTTTTAAACCTTGACTTGGCTTTTGTCCATGGGGCAATGTGGAAAAATTTTGATACAAGCACAGCAACCAAAATTGATCCAAACGGTCATAATACCCTAGCAATGAACCCGATTCATGCTGTTACACAGAACAGTGTACTGTTCCATACTTTTAACGCGTTTCGTGTCAGTGACTGATGCAATGATTCGAAATGTTAGCTCGTAAATTATGTTTTCTGAGTGTTCTGCGAAAACGGATCGAAAGGATCCACGAATGATAAATCAACATTTGTGTACTAAACCAGACAGATTGGAAAAATATCTTCGAACCGGAAAACGTTGGCATGCCAATAGATTATCTGGTTTTTGGTATCGCTCTTGCTGGCCGACTGAATTCAACCAGCGAGTTTTGATTAGTCCAGAAGGTAATGGTGTGACCACTTTTCGGATCTATATTCAGAAATCTCGAGTACCAACAAATGTTATGTTGTGTGCGTACATCTCCTGTCCGCATCCCACCCCACAGTAACCTACCTATCTTGCAACATCTAATAGTTTCATCACCCTCATTCTAATCAACGCATATTGTTTTTCAACACTGCATCGATAGGTTTTGTAAAGATAGTTTTTTTTGGAGCACTTCACCCAACTGACCACTATTTTAAAGTTGGAAAACCGCATAGATTTATGGCTTTCAGATGCCGAAGGTGCTTGACGGGGTAAGTGCCTCTGTGCTTTCCCTCACACGCCACCGCCTGTGAATCCAAGCATCCACACAGCTGGATGCCACCAGCAAGCAAAATAACCCTCAGAACGCAACAACAAATGATTTATGTCCAATATTATATGATTCTCGATCGTTATCCGTGATAGTCATATCCTGTGATCGTAGCTGTGGAACACCGCAGCAAAACTGTTGCAAAACTGCAGTATATTAGCACTTTGCACACACAAAGTGTAAGGTCATGCTTGTGGACGTGCAGTCACTGAACACGCCACTTACAATCCAAGGAGAGGTACTGGAGGTTGTGGAGCATTTCAAGTATCTTGGAAGTTGTATTAGTTCTGGTTGTAGTGGGACACGGATCTTCAAGCCCCGGGTCGCGTTTTGCTAACTTGAGACACCTATGGCGTCAGAATGGTTTACCCCTGAATTTGAAGGGACATGTGTATCAAGCTACAGTGCGGGCTGTTTTGTTGTATGGCTGTGAGACTTGGCCTATTCGGGCAGCGGAACTGAGACGTCTTCAGGTGTTCGACAATCGTTGTCTCAGAACCATA
>NW_008751990.1:231187-246079 GCF_000715545.1 Opisthorchis viverrini | reverse complement strand
ATATGGCTGCCAATCGATATCAGTGGCGTTCTTGTTGTCAGTTTCTGTCCAGATTGCCTGAGTGAATGTCTGGAGGTGTGGGCACCTCGGAATGATTGTGTAAAGTTAGCACCAAGTCCCTTATTTACAATAAGGTTTTCAAATAAATCACGGTTTTACAGCAATGAAGCATCGGTTTTGAACACAGATGTCATGCTGTCGACGATGATGTTGACAGACGTGTTATCATTAGCGTTGAGGTTAAGCCGTTCCTCGTGTTGATATACAATGACTGCTTTAGTTAATCAAGACCCATAGGGTTATTTTGTTAAAGAAGGGGGATTATTCGTCGGCATGATGGTGGACAGAAAGGGCAACTCAGGAAACAGTATCATTCCGCCAAGTTACTTGAAGATAGATTTCATCACTGCACACATTCGGAATACGTGTCTCCCTGTCGGCCCATTATCCGAATACGTTTAACGGGTCAGCTTACACACTCATCTGTATAGCAATTTGGTTTTCAAGGAAATTTATCTGGAACCCAGCCGAAACTCTCGTCTGTAATGTCCTTCGATTGAATGTGCCGCACCAAATCAGATTTCAGATCGTACGATATTCGAGATATCGCAGTGCATCGCATAGACGTGTAAACCTTGTTCCAGTGAGTGGACAGCATCTATAATGTGCGAATTTGTTGGGACCCGACTTAAGGCCGTCACCTGGCCGTGGTAGTCGGTCTTCTGTGCTGCAATGATAATGCATGCTATACTCGCTGGAACTCAGTTTCTAGAAGTGGAACTATGCCAGGAAGCCAAAGGGGAACAGTCAGATGGTACTATGGGCAATAATACTACGAGGCGAATAGTCGTACTGTCCTCTGCGATAGGGGTGCGGTGGCAGTAAGGCGTTTACCCCAGGTGACCATATCCAAGGAAGCAGCGAGGACAGACGGGTCAGAAGAGATCGACCCTAAAAACGGCCCAGTGGTTGACTATGACTGTGAACACATTATTCAGAGCGGGAGAAAACTTCTCAAAACCAAAGAGTCTGGTGCTGTCCACAAGACGGCTGCTGTGTGGAGCCGTATTAGCAAGGAGACACTAACACCTTGCTCCCTGCACCCTCGGGCTAGACTAGCCCTGTGCATTTTGCTGTGTCAGATTATTGAGTCATCGGCTCTAGTAAATGTGCCTGAGGAATACCATGCAAACCTCTACCTCGTTCATTAAACGTTTGAATCGAAGGCTCATGGTGGGGTAACCCAGCCAAACCCTCTTCTTTGGCTTTGGAAATACCTCTCGAGTTTGCAGCTGTTCACTCGACGACCCTTTTAATCCATCAAATAATGCGAACGGTCAACCCCTCTGACAGTCCACTAGCCACTGTTTCGCGTCTGAAGTGATACGCAGAATAACAAACCAAAATGGTCGCTTACTAGCCTCCATAGATCTGATCTACTTCAGTGTCCGTACTCTCTACCAAATTTGGCAACAACGATCTCTCGCTGAAACATTGCTTTCCGTCTTTGTTGATGTACGCTGTGTCTCCGAAACACACATGCAGGTCGTGCATTTCAAGCCGCTGCAGACGAGTTCATCCGTTCTACATTTCACTCTCCTTGAAGTTGCCGGATTAGATCCCAGTAAACAGTCCTCTTTACATCGTGTTATTGTCTGGCTCAATTGAGATCAATACATGTGGATGCGATAATCGGTGTGTATTTATCGTATCCGCATAGGCACCGGCAGACAGCAGCTTTGAGACTCAGAGGGGCGGGTTTTGTCGAGATCTGTCGCGTCTGTTTTGGTGGGCGGTGTAATGAATGCCCAATTTAGGGAACTGAATCCGGTGAAAGTAAATTCAGATAGCAGATTCGGAGTCAACGATCAGGGTACGGATAATCGTGAGCAAATTCCCTAGTTGTGTGCTGAACATTCATCTGTCCCTAGCCTGTACAAACCGAGTTATTTGGAGACTCCAACCGCAAGTCAGTTGTGGACTCAGTCGAAGGATGTAGCTATCATCTACTGATGGAGAGCCTCAATTAAAAATGGATGTTTCTTCTGGAGTACGCAGCTTGACTCCGACCGGTTGTCTCTTTGCTTTCCGTCATCACCTCCATTCGGTCGTCCACGATGGTCAATTCAAATAGACATCTGAACAGTTGACTGGCATAGTGTGAACAATGATACGCATCCTAAGCACACTTATGTGACTGTCCAGTAATTCAGCTAGTTCCGCACAACAGTGGTCAAGAAGCATTGCCTGCAGCATCGCTGTAGGACGTCAATGCATCGAAATATTGATTGGTCAGATGCGTTTTCTGGCGGTTGATCAGCTAACCGCTAATCTGTTCGCCGAGCTTGGTTTTCAAATGTTTCGTCCTCATTCGAGGAGACACAATCAGCACGCAGTTGAGTAGACAAGCGGTCAAGTGGAGATAAACGAAACAAGACTCAGCTGCTCGGAATCACAAAAAAAGCTTCAGTAGTCTTGTCCCTTATTACATTTCCCGTTAGGTCTGAAACGATTTAAGAGGTAGTGTTGAAGTGGGTCAGGTGACCACACTGTCATCAGACTAGTCAGAAAATCCCCTAGGAGAGAATACCTTTGAAAAACAGAAGAACTGTCTTCAAATAGGAATTTCCGCCCAAGAATAAAATCATTCTGTGTCGAGAAACCGACAGTTACTGAAGAGCTGCTGTATCTGTTTTAACCAGTATTCGAACGAACCACCCTACTGTTACTGACTTCAATTGGCTACTCAGTAGTGGTGAACTCAGGAATAGCTGACATTCATGTAGAAAACGCCTTGTAATGTGATTTCAACTGTCGGCTCAACTGACGAGTTCCCAGACTTGTGAGATGTTCGTCTTTTTGCGTTGATTACTTACTTTTCGGCTGTTTAAATAATTTTCGAACTTAAAATATGGAGTTGTAACTTCACGCTTTTTGGGCGCTCAGTCTTCGCATAATGGAATTGAATTTTCTAAGGTTACGACGTGTCCCTGATGGACTGAAACAAACAGGCAATTGAGTTCAGAATAACAGTCCAGAGTTTTTTGAGCCCCATCTAGACATCCCGAGATCCAATGAATGCCAGGAAAGTATTCCACCAGAATTTTTCCGCCAGAAGTATGGCTGCTTCAGTGGATGATGAAATTTGATGAGCTGCGAAAATATGAATGTAGATTATGGTGACTCTTGGCTTGAGCACATACGCAACAAAGTGCAGCATTTTGGCAAAGATTTTGCATGTAAGAGCATTGTGCGGCTAAGGTGCCCCCACTTTTTGCGCTATCCTCAAAATGATGGTGGCTGTGTAAGGTTGAAGCTTCTAGCGACGAGATCAAATGAAACGTCATTGAATGTTAGCAATCAGCAGGCATTAGCCATAGTTAGAACATGTGACGATCTCGAATCTGTTTCTCATTGTGAAATATGGTGAAAGGGTTCCTGAATCTGATAAAGACCTTCTACATCCTTCGCTGATGTTGATTTTTCCGTTTTTTCCTTTTTGTTGTGGCCGGCACACCCATTCTCGGTTTTCACCCTATTGATTTCTCCGTGTCATAATACAGAACTTAGTTGCACAACCTACTTCATGAGGTTACACGCCATCCGCTGTTGTTCTCACCCTGTTGTGAGTTGCCTGATGACTCTTTTGAATATTCTAGTCAGCCGCGTAGCTTTTTCATACTGTCGAGGCTGAACTGGTCTGGAATGTACTATTCTTATACTAAACTTCTCCTAACAGGACGTGCGTGGAAAATGAAAGGCAATCTATTTATTTTGTCTTGCAAAACTACTCTCGACTCGGATCTTCAGCGTTTGTGACGTCAAAAACCCTTCCGGTTTAGTCCTATCCTATGTCTGTCGACGTTCTGATTGTATCACCTAGGCGGCCGAACACGCGTTAACATGGCAACCATCTAGTCCTTAAGTAATACGTCAGTCCGTTTAAATGAGCGTTAAATGCTTTCCTATGTGTGCATCGCATCGTCTTTTAAGACAACCAAATGCGGCCATCTCCCCTCATCATTTACATCTACACTGGAACCGCTACGAAATTTGCCGACCCATATGACTGGCTGCAATCAATTCTTTCCGCAAAATGTTTCAGAAATAAAACTATCACGTAGTGAAAGTCCCCCAAAAAATTGCCTATCTATTTGTAGTGGTTTTTGCCGTCTCTGTTGGAAGCAGTTCAATCCAAAACATTAAGCCACAATGTCCAGAGTTTTTGTTTTACTTATTCATTTTTACTTGGCTATTGGAAGATCGTTGAATCTGATCTGAGTGCGTGTGACCTAACAACGTCGGGCATTCCAACACATAGTTCTAATTTCAGACAGCAACTACGTTTCCGTATAATCGACAGGTGTTAGATACAGGCCAAATTGTGAATCGAACGTATTCTGTTTATGTCAGCCTGAATTAGGGTTTATACGGTCAGTTGGTCACTTCGAGCATATCTCACAATGATTGCAGTGCCGAGCAAAAGTCTGATTCACGAATGGAACTTACGGTTTCCACAACGGTTACTTGTGTACTTGTCATGCAACACCCACGTCACTTGTTGTTCGATATTTATTTGTGTAGATTACTTTGTTAAGCCCGGCCCTATATACGTAACAATATCCAATCAAATACTTTCTACCCGATTTCACCACATAAACTACTCGGCATTCAACATGGCCTAGGATGGACGACGTAACTCAATTTTTTCCGCAGCTGCAATCTGCGCGGCAGTAAGCTTGAGAAAATTCTATCAAAGTCTCTGTTTACGCCGAAGTAACGCCAAGAGGCTCCTGTTACCGAGTCCCGTGCTGATCGATCAAAGTTTTGCTTTCTGTGTTTCTTGGATTTGAGGATGGCTCGAAAACTAGCCTGTATCATCGAAATTCTGTTACCGTTGCTTTCTGTGTTTTTTATTCAGCACTTGTCCTCAAAGGAATCACCTGGTAATCCGTGACAATGGAGCAATAAATTCTTGTCGACAATTCCGGGTCTTCACTACTTTTAATCAACAGTGATGGTTAGATCCTGGAATCTTTTGCAATCAGAACTGACCGCAATAGTAGTAATTTTGACGCCTTTTCGCTACGCTGTTGCAGCCGCGGTTTATTTTTCTCTACCAAGGTTCTCTGGGCACGCAACCTCCTTATCCTGAGTGAAGCGTATGTAGTGTGTCAGTTACAACAAGTAGCCGGTTGCCGTGGCAACAAAGTATCCCTCAAAAGAGCTTGACTCTGCGCTGTACCCCAACAACGTTGACTATTTTCTGTCTATACTTGTGATCAATTCCATCCTAATTTTTGTACCCCGGGTGGCGATTGTACCACTGATGCATGAGACAGAATACTAGAAATAATATACATCTTCATCTCTACCACAAATCGTGAGCTGTAGGATTCACGGCCTGGGAACCGTCACCTCAGAAAGAAACGATACGTGAAGCTACGGAGTCTTAACTCGTCGCTGTTCAGGCCTGCTGCAATCAAGACCACGAACACGGATGGGCGATGCAGTGACCTTCAGTCGTCCAATAGAGTCGAACTCGTCTTTCTAAATGTGTAGACTGAAACGGATTTCACTAGTCCATACAGTGGAGCTAGTTGAGAAAGGAAGCCCACCCTCGTTGGTGTCGCGATGATTGGCGCCAGTTGTACGCACTTTTGGTTCTGGTCTGGACTTATATTCCTGCTTTCTGGCGACGCATCATTTTATGGTGCCCAATAGTCGTACAACGCTCTTAGCTACAAAACCTTCACGAGCAGAACAAAACCTTTTGCACCAAAATGTTGCGTTTTGTTGCGTATGTGCTCAAACCAAAAACCATCCCAATCTACGTCGCAGCACACCGAATTTCACTGTCCACTGAAGCAATAATACCTCTAGCGAAAAAGTCTGGTGGAATAATTTATCAGCATCGTTGAGACCCCGGAATGCCTAAATGGAGCTCAAAAGTTTGGACTGGTACTGTGAACTCGATTGACCGATTGCTTTAATCCATCAGGGACATGTCATAGGTTTCGAAAATTCAATTGCACTGTGCGAATACTGAGTGCCTCATTTTCCCCAAAGAAAAAAAGCGTTTCGCCCCGACATTACACCAATTGGTGGGGACTTGAACGCACAACACAACTGTTTCAAGCATCCCCGTTGGTCGTGTAGATTCCCAGCTCAAACTCAATCCATGACAGTGTGCATGTTAGCCTTATGGCTGTGAAGGGTATCGGTTATACTTTTGTCTATTCCGCCCTAATCACGATTCAGTATAGAAACCATTGTTCCCCAAACTGGAAACACGTTTTTCCTTTACTTTTTATGGGATTGCTGCATGTTTGCGTGGAGAGACTTCGAAAAACCGCAATTTCGATTCCTATTCGGTAAGATTTACTGTTAACCAGCTAGACCATTGGAAGTAATTTGACTTCTGCTTATAACGTGGAGGCGAACAAAACTATGTATTTGTCTGGTGCATTTGATAACCCTAAGATCAGCCAAGCTACACTCTGAGACAGAAGTTGCATGGATAAAATTACTATCAGAAAGGTCAGATTCCTTAAAGCAACTACTCAATACATGAAATCTACTGAGAACCTCAGCCTCACTAGATGCTGACCAGACGGAAAAAGCCCCCTTAATATGCATCGCATCACAGCCTCATACCGAAGCCAGTCAGCATTGGACCATGTTCAGACAGTGTCCCTCCAATAAAATAGCTTAAGGCCGTTGTATTTTCGCACTCACGCTCTCGCACTCGCTTGTTCGGAATAAAGCTGTTGTGTTCCCTTCGGTGATTCTTTTTCCGACAATAGGCACTGGAGCGATGTCAGCAGTCAGATACAACAGACTGGCGAATCAGCAGATGTAACATGTACAATCGAAAGTTCTATGGAACTTTCCATCCGCAGCAAATGGTGGGCAAGAGGACGATTTTTTCGATGTCAATGACTGAGTAATTTCAGGATGTGCTTCCTGAGCTGGTTAATAGGTGCAGAGTGTGCTAGTGCCGCAAAAAGCTGACGTATATGATCGTACGGTGATAACACAAAAACATGCATTATAGAAGTTAGGTGAATAACACACTTTAATCAACTAAAGTAATACTATTGCACTGAGCTGACGCATGGAACTGGTCGACAATGGAAGGCTTGGTCATCTCTACTTGAACACGTACACTAGGTGTACCGAGTAAGGAATGCAGTTTTCCTCACATGCACAATTGCATAGCCGTGCTTAGTAAGTCGGTGTGTGTAACTGCTAATCGGAATGCACCCCTGAAAACACACATCACAGGCACTGCATGGGTGATGATTAGTCTCCGACGCACGTGGAATTAGCAATCAGCTGATCAACCGGTTAAGCGAAGCCTCTCAACAGAAATAAGACGGTGGAATCATTTCTACCCACAGGTCAATGTAACCCTCAGTCGAATCACTCTTGTGACTATCATTGTAAAGTTGTGCACGTCTTTGTTGTTCCTGTCTTCTTCACAGCACTCAAATCGGTAGCGAAACGGTCATAATGAACAGACCTAGGTTCTTCTGTTCCTCCACTGGTGTAACGGTGAATACTACTGATGAGGCATGCGAATAGTGTCTTCTCGTGAATCCGCTTCACATCCCTTGAAAAATGAGACGGAATTTCTGGAGTCGCTTTGTAGCATTTGTTTGCATTTGAGTAACAGTCAATGAATATCCAGGAGAGTTCAGGAAGACGCGCTCAATGAGAAGATGGATATTCAGTTTTGTAAACAAGATGCATATGGGAGTTTGCTCCCTTGTCCAATAGTCTGTAACTGTTCAGCTGGTGTTTCTCTAATAGACAACTCCGCAGCGAAGGCTCCCTTTCTTTCATTGATAGCATTTTTCCGCCTCACTTTGCCACTTCCCAGCAGTTTTGATAGAAATTTGTGGATGCGTTGTGGATGGTGTCCATTATCCGCACAATGCTCTTAGCTGCAAATTCTTTGCGAATGGAATAAAGGTTTCTACGCCAAAGTAGCCCATTTTGTTGCGTATGTGCTCAAAACCAAGATCCATTCTAATCTACGTTCATATTTTTCCAGCTCACCGAATTTCATTGTCCACTGAAGAAATCATACCTCTGGCGGAAAAAGTCCGGTGGAACACTTTCCTAGAATCGTTGACACCCCATGATGCCAAGATGGGGCTCAAAAGATTGAACTCGTACTCTGAACTCAATTGCCTGTCGCTTTTAGTCCAATAGGACACGTCATAGCTTTCGAAAATTCAATTCTTTTATGCGAATACTGAGCGCCTTGTGGATGTATCTCAGTAATTGTGACCAATACTGGTAACTATTCCGGATACTGGCAAAAGATCATTTTATGTCAGGTGGAAAATTCTTCTTGCAAAGCAATTTTGGGAGGGTTTGTAAAACAGCGGCAGCACCAAGTACCCACACTGAAGATATAGTTTATCTAATCACCTGAAAAACTTGATGCGACCGGTGGTGTCAGCTTCACTTGGATTGGTCACATTAAGTACAATGTAAACATGGATGATAACTAAAGCATCGGCGGTGTTGGGAATCCCGTCCAAGTGGACGAGATCAATAAAACATTGGCTAACTTACTCATCTCCCACCAAGCTTTTAGTTTCCTCCATGAACTTGTTTGTTTGTTGAACCCCAATTGCTACATTATAGCAAGATTTTTTTAACCAAACCTCCGTCCATGCATTTACAACATTATGACGAATTGGAATAGTCGGTTGAGATGACGGGTGCATAGGTGTTTGGCTGCTTCGTTTCGGGTAGCTCCTGAACGGCGATTAAACCTATTCTGGCCGATCAGGCTTTTGAACCGTGCTGATACTATTGGTCGAGGGGCTTGTTGAGATTGACCACAATGAGCACTACCAGAAACCGGACTTAGGCAGGAGACAATCAAAAATACGGTATCCCAGCGCAGCTTAGTTACTAAAACACTTGACGACACAAGTGGATCTCGGATAGTCGCCCAGACTCTCCGATCGGAACGCTCGGCTCGTATGTGTACGGCGAAACTGCTTGAGGTGCACTTTATCCCAGATAAACATTCGACTACGTTTCTCTGTTAATCGTAGAATTTGCTAATTTGGAAACTTTTCCAGCCCAACCAACTTGTGAGCACAGGTCATGAAATCATAAAGAGAGCTAAACAAACTCAAGAACGATAGTTTAAAGGGGCAAGTTTTATCCCACTAGATAGGACACCTGAAAACGGCGGCGAATTCGGTGCATCAGTTTAACTCAGAGTAATTCCTGTAACATGGATGATCTCAAGTTTGGATTATGTATAAACCACAGTTTTTTTATTTATGTCTAATGTTGGACAATCAGGCAAGAACAGTCAAGCACCCAAACCCGATTTCTATGTCCCGTTGCATTCCATTTTGATTGAACCTGAAATGTTTGATTATGGGATCTTCTATAAAGGAATTCTTTAGTCCTTCATAGCGAAATCGATCTCATATCATACGTTTCTATAAGGAAAAGCAGTAATTAATACGAGGGAATGCTGTCTGAATAGACTGCGTACAATTATATACTGATATCAGTTGTTTTGTATCATTGACGAAGCCGGTATTGACCCGTCGGGTTTTCTCGGTGTGTGATAATGAAGTCGAAGTCATTCAGCTGAAGCACCCTTTCGTTGCCTAACTGCCATGCCACCTGAAGTTTGCACGAGGGCTGGAATACTGCCAGATTGTCCAAACCTAGGCAGGGGAAATTGAGAGGCAGAGATCGATTTCGAAGCACAGAACTTCCGATAAGTAAATTTGCGCTCCAACCACTTGATCATCTCGTCCTTGTGATTATGAACATCACTGGCATCAGGGTAATATGTCAGCAGTGGAATGTAACTGCTTTGCTGAAGGACCTGTGCGCCTTCATCAGACTGACGAACCGAAATTTGCCGTAGCTCATTGTGACCCAGACATTTGGTCAATAACTAACTGACAATTTTCGAAAAAGTTTGGTGACAATCGGTAGATTTATTGCTGGGCAACGTTTCGCTTTTGACACAAAAGCTTCGTCAGGCCAAAGGGACTAGGTTCCGAGGTTGATCGAGATTTAAGGCGGAAGGAGAACCAATCAGCTAAGTCAAGCTAAATCTCTGTTGGGTGTCGGCCGAGGGATTTTAGTGTGTTAGAGTGGTTGAACAAGTGTTGGGTCGGTGGGGAAACCTACGTGTTTGGGTCTTGCCTAGGGTCTAGTTCTTCTGGTTCGGTTCATTTGATGGTTCCTCTTGAACTTCGTTTGAACCTTCTGTTAGTCTGTGTGGGTGAGCTAGTGCTAAGAAAGTTGTGTAGGAGGGATGCTGTGACCTTTGGTCGGTTGGGGTTTCCACCCCTACCCCCCGGTTTTTTCTAATGATCCTAAGTGGATTGACAACCACACCGTCACGTGTCAACTCGGCTTATCTAAGACCGCTTTCCATACGCTCGCTAGCTCCACACCCTCGATTCTATTCACGCTGTGATGCTTAGTGATTTCCACCGCCTCGGCTATCAGCCGTTGTGGCGTGAATCGCAGTCCCCGTCTTAAGACTTCCACATTCTCCAGATCTATTCTATGTCCCGTGTCTAAGGCATGTACCGCCATCGCTGAGTCTTTGACCAGCGTTTGGTATTCTTCTGCATTCCTTGGTGGCTTGTTAATCCTTCTTTTATGCTCACCAATTCTGGTGTGCAATTCCCTGGCAGTTTGTCCTATATAAACCTTAGCACAATCGTTGCAGTTAATTTTGTACACACAGTCCCTAGTCCTTTCAGCCGGCAGGGGATCTTTCAATTGCACCAAAACTGAGCGTAGCGTTTTTCCCTTCTGAAAAGCTACTCCAATGTTGGCTAAGTTCAACAATCTTCGAATAACCTCCGATGTTCCTGCTTTATATGGAATGACTGCTGTGCCAATCCATTCTTTACTGGGTCTAGATACTGGAACCAATATCTTCCTTAGTTGTCGCCTAATCAAACTCACTGGGTATCCTATTTCTTGAAGTTTGTTGGCAATCTCGATTTGAGCTGCCGTCCGGTCGATCTCTTCTGTGCACAGCGCTCTAACTCGACGAAACATCGATGAGACAATGCTGGCGTACACGGACTTTGGGTGTGCTGATGAATAGCTTAAGACGGTTCCCGTGTCTGTTGATTTCTGGTAGACAGTCGTTTTTAATTTCCCACCAACCTTATGTGTTATACAGTCCAGAAAGGCTAATGTGCCCGATGTGGACTCTATCTCCATGCTAAACTTAATGTGTGGGTTTAAACTATTGAGATAGTCGTGGAAGCTGTTTACGTTGTCTCGTTCGATTACAACAAACGTGTCGTCAACATAACGCCAAAAAACTTTGGGTGGACAATGATATCCGGCCAAGGCTATTTGTTCGAAGTCCTCCATGTAAATATTGGCTAAAACTTGGAATATTGGAGATCCCAATGCAAGGCCTTGTTCTTGTGAGTAAACAGTTGTGTCAAAAACAAACTTATCAAGATTCAAACACACTCTTATGCCCTCAAATATTTCATCCACCGAGAGCTGTGTCCGTTCCCCGAGTGTCCTGTCTGCCACTGACTGGCTGCAACGAAAACAGCCTTCATCGTTCAATTGGCTTACATTGGATTCGTTTCGTCAACTCTGGGATTTCACGAGGTATTTTTGAATAACTGACTACTGAATTATGTATTTCTATGTTTCTGCGACTTCTGCTGTTAGCTTGAAATCTGCAGAAGGGAATGTACGACCGTAAAACAAGAGTCAAATGACGCCATTACTTTTCTTTGAAGCGGGCCAATCCATCTATTCAAGCTGTGAAATGGATCACTCTTCCGTTTGGGAACGATTGGGAAGCCATCTTTTCAGAGGGGTTTGGTAAACAATCGGTGGATTTATTGCTGGGCAACGTTTCGCTTTTGACACAAAGGCTTCGACGGGCCAAGTGAGTAAGTTGATTGGGTTTGAAGGCAGGCAGGGAACCAATCCATGAGATTCCTCATGACTAGTGACTTGATCAGTGCTGGGTGTTCAATCTGATGTTCCTGTTTGTTGATTAGTGGGGATGACTATGATTTACGATAGATTGGTTACGGAGGATTCGTCTTTATAATGAAGCCGGATATTTTCGTCCTTGCTTCTTCAGTTAGGACACCTTAAATGAAAATTCCTCTTGAGATCGTTCGCAGATTTCGTTCACCTGTGTTCGTTCAAGCTTTGGGGATGGGGGGTGGTTGATTGGATCTAACGCTACTTGGATTTTGCACTTTTAGACCCAGGCCATTTCGCTGATAACTGCACACCGCCTCGTGTCATCTCGGCTGATCTAAGACCGCTCTCTACACGTTTTCAAGTTCTACCTCCTCTATTCTAATCACACTGGGATGTTTGGCAATTTCCACCGCCTCGGTCACCAGTCGCTGTGGTGTGAATCTTGAACCCCGTCTCAGGATGTCCACGTTTTCTAAATCTATCCTATGCCCAGTGTCTAGAGCATGCCCTGCCATTGCTGAATCTTTGACTAACGCCTGGTGTTCCTCTGCGTTTCTCGGTGGTCTGTTAATGGAACCTTTAGGCTCACCGATTCTGGTGTGCAATTCCCTGGCTATCTGACCTATATACACCTTCGTACAGTTGTTACATTTTATTTTGTATACACAGTTCCTAGTCCCATCAACCGGAAGGCGATCCTCCAAATGCATCAACACCGGGCGTAAAGCCTTTCTTTTCTGGAAGGCTACTCTAATCTTGGTCGTGATCAGTACCCTCCTAATGACTTCAGATGTCCCTGTTCTGTATGGGATGACCGTCGTTCCGATCCACTCCTTGTTGAGCCTTGGTGTTGGCACCAATACCCGTCTTAGTTGCCGCTTACTTAAACCCACTGGGTGTCTGCTGTCTTGAAGTAGTTTTTTTACCTCAAGTTGTGTTGCTGTTCGGTCGACCTCCTCTGTACACCTCTGTGCCCAGTACTCTCACTCTCCTAAAAATAGCTTTTGCGTCAAAAGCGAAATGTTGCCCAGCAATAAATCCACCGATTGTTTACCAAACCCCTCTGAAAAGATGGCTTCCCAATCGTTCCCAAACATTTTCCAATTGATTGAGCACTCTTCCACTTATCGAACATATGGCCATTTCTAAGATTGCATAATCAAATTTAAGAAGTGAGATGTCATTAAAACGGTCAGATGTATCTCCTAATCATTCTCCATTCGCGAAATCGTGTCTGATTAACTTTTAGACGAGTCCAACCTTGAGAAATTTAGTGGACTTTTACTATCAAGCTGGATCTCTGGAGAAAATAGTATTACATGACGAAATTATTACTAGGGGTTTGTAGCTCGACAAACTGGTTGTGGACAAAAAATCGGGGGTACATAAAGTGTAACCTGCGAATAAAAGAGTGCATTGGCATTAAAAATTTATGAGCCGCTCGTTTTTTCTCAACTTCCACTGTAAACATTGTCAGTAAATGTGTTTTTATTGATTGTGCATCTTCCTAAGCGGGAGAAAAGCAGATGTGAATTGTGTACTGTCATATGGGGTTAGACTAAACGGGACTTCACATATACACCTGTTTCAGTCAGTATAATATACATTTTCAGTCAAAGTTTTGTTCTGATATTTAGCTGACACCAGAAGATGACCATTCTCGATTGAGATGGTATCAAAGAGGGACACTTTTCGAAGAGGAACCTGAAATATGCGGAACTTACACAAGGCATTCTTTAAAAATGGCGCCATAATAGAGGACCAGGATTAACTCATCGTTTTCGACCCAACGCACACCTGTAGACTACAACCGGAATATCTCGTTTCGCCTGAAGCCCGAAAAATTAAACAAAAGCCGTGTTAAAGTTTTTCTCGTATGTTGGTAGAATACAAATATGGGCTGAATCACGTTGTACACTCAAGAGAGAAAGAACAGGGAAGTAGGAAAAATAACGGCTAATCCAAACGTTCAGATATGTGTAAAGTGATGAAATCGCCATCTGAAGCTCCGCCATTGGTCAACCGGTCCGAATAGAGATTTTTTTATGGTGCACTGGTACGATTGCTAAAATACAGGAACTGCAAGACTGTTACCAACTTTATGTTTTCCAAAGTAAGCGTATTATGTTGACGCTTTCTCTTCTAGATGAAGCTAATTTTGAAACTTGTATCGAGTATAAATATGTAGATGTACTTTGGGGACTTGGTTTATTATGGCTATATGGAATATTGTTCTTCTCCGCCACTATCACACGTTGTAGCGAGAATTGGTACCAAATAGTATCACTAAATCTTAACCTAAAACCTGGTGATCCAGAATCTACAGAGGTTGGTATCTACTAATCTCAATTGTCTCCGGTTGAAAGTTTGTTTTCTGTCAGTCGACTCCTTGTGGTTCATTTGGGACCTTTGTAAGGGTGTCTCGTAAACGCGCCGATAATCGCCGTCTGTTCACTCTGCCTCGGTAAACTGTAGCTGTGATACAACTGAAGACGAATTTTTCGATATATTCAGTGTCTTGTTCCGGCGGACTGAAACATCATATATTGATTAGGTTGTCGGCGGTGTGAGTGCGCATGTAGGTTCACTTGGCGCTCCTGAGGCTCAGCTATGTGATCACTCAGGACTACAACCGAAACGTACGAACAACGACGAACACTCGCTGCAGTTACATGCTGACCACAGACCTTTTATCAGCAGAAGTTAACGCCCTGGCATGTGAGCCAACTTCCAAAGCAAATAGTAGTAATGTTGGTCGTCCGCGAGCGTCATCTGCGAAGCGAAATGCATCGTCGACACCACGTAGTACTAGGCGAACTGTTTCAAAACTCCGCTGACGGGCTTTCGACGATTGATGAAGACGCCGAAGTCTTCAGGCGTTTCTCGTGTATCTGGAGTAGCCGATTC
>NW_008751990.1:219683-226562 GCF_000715545.1 Opisthorchis viverrini | reverse complement strand
TATATATATATATATATATATATATATATATATGCATCGTCACGAAAAGACTTAGCCTTACAGCAGCGCGATGGTCTGCGCAGCTCCATAGTCATTAAATTATACTGAGGAGCGTGCACGTGATACTCACAGAGCCTCTCATACCAGACTGGTAAGAGTCTAATTAACGCAGTCCCTGAGCCCTCCAGCGTGGGCATTGGGACACGTGTTTGAAAATTCAAACTGCTCCGGCAGTCTAATACCAGAGATCGAGGCTTTGTGGTAAGGCTTTTAGGTCAAGGGATTTGGTTGAGGACCCTAACTGTTCTCCTTTGTGAGTCTGGGTGCTCTGACAATATCCCAGTCCATGTACAACCAAAAATCTCACAGATACAACTAATCTCATGCCGATTCGGCCGTCGTGTGACACCTTCAGCCTGGTCGGCTTCCTTGCTCCCCACAGCAGGATAGGTAAGCGAACTCAGGCTATTGCTGAAGCCTCATTTGTTTTTCTCTCATACATTCTTTCTTATCTCTCCCCTCATTCCGTTGCCAACGAAACCTTCCTGAGGAGTGACGAATCCTTATGCTGCTCACTGGCGTTAGCTGCAATAACTAAGGTTGACCAGGCCAACAGACACTTTGAAGTCACCCTTCAAACATCGATGATCACTTCCAATGGCAGTCTTTTAGCGAGCTGTTGAACAAACTGCTCTTGCATATACACAGGACCCGCTTCCTATGGATGTAAGCTGTCTATGGAACGAAGATTCAAGACCCTAGTAAGGCTGCTGAATCTATCGCTCCGTCGGTTTCCGCATGCTTCTGGTTGCGCAAACCTGGTGATCCAGAATCTACAGAGGTTGGTATCTACTAATCTCAATTGTCTCCGGTTGAAAGTTTGTTTTCTGTCAGTCGACTCCTTGTGGTTCATTTGGGACCTTTGTAAGGGTGTCTCGTAAACGCGCCGATAATCGCCGTCTGTTCACTCTGCCTCGGTAAACTGTAGCTGTGATACAACTGAAGACGAATTTTTCGATATATTCAGTGTCTTGTTCCGGCGGACTGAAACATCATATATTGATTAGGTTGTCGGCGGTGTGAGTGCGCATGTAGGTTCACTTGGCGCTCCTGAGGCTCAGCTATGTGATCACTCAGGACTAGAACCGAAACGTACGAACAACGACGAACACTCGCTGCAGTTACATGCTGACCACAGACCTTTTATCAGCAGAAGTTAACGCCCTGGCATGTGAGCCAACTTCCAAAGCAAATAGTAGTAATGTTGGTCGTCCGCGAGCGTCATCTGCGAAGCGAAATGCATCGTCGACACCACGTAGTACTAGGCGAACTGTTTCAAAACTCCGCTGACGGGCTTTCGACGATTGATGAAGACGCCGAAGTCTTCAGGCGTTTCTCGTGTATCTGGAGTAGCCGATTCGACTTTGACTTTCGGATTCCGGTCCGCCGTCGGATTCTGGATTTCGAGGTTCTTGTGCAGAACGGCAACTGGGGCTTCGTATAATTCGGCTCATTGGGTATATAGTTGTGGTCTGTCATGATGCCATTGATGGACCCACTTGTGAGTGGTGTTCACCGAGATGTGCAGTCAACCAGACGGTCCGTACAAGATGTTCACTAACGACACTCCACTGAATGGTAGTTGTATCTTACCGAACGCCTGTCTTCTCACCGCTGGCGATAGGCAATTCTGATTCTCTTACCCGTCGTAGCGCAAGTCGGTTCACTTCGACAGTCCTGGGGATAACCTATAGGCCAACGCCCCAACGACTGCAGGAGACTCATTTGTCAAAGGACATGGAAGACCGAATGTCGCTACTCCTGATTCAATGCCAAAAGTTCACCCCTCGCGGAAACTAATTGACATTGTCATTAGCCAAAGGTGGCCTGGGTCAGTTACTGACTGTCACTCGTATGCGAACACTGCTTACCGTTGTGATCTCCAGGGACGCGCAAGGCGTGCACATCAAAGTTGGTCATTAGAAATTTCCCGGATCCTGATATAAAGCAAGCCCGCCAAGGCTCCTCACTGGGACAAAACGTCTTCTGGGGTTGACTCTTACAAAAAAGTACTATCAGTAGCCTTCCATGTTTCTAGGCGGCCCACTTGTGATATGGTTCAGCCAACTATATCCGAGTGCTGAATCCCGAGCAAGATTCCAAGATCGCACAAAGCCCGGATGCGTATTTCTTCTGGTCGAGAGTACAATGTCCCTCAGTAAACTTTTGCTAAGCATCTCTGCGAATCGATAGGCATGGTGTATTCAGAAAGCTGGATGCGTGATCTGCAACACAGCCCTGTACAGTGCACTTGGGACCGCTGACGGCTTCGGAAATAAGCAAATTGTATCATCCGTCAAGAGTCACAAAGTTGCTGGTTATGACGACTTTCCGCCAGTTATCTTTCAAGATGGAAGTGAAATCCTCAGTTGGTGATCGCCTAACCTAGTTGCCTTCACATGGGTGAAAGAGTATAGCTCAGCGAAATGGGGTTGAGTTTATGGTGGTGTCCATTTTTCTGAAGGTGCTCACAGTGAGTGGGGAATTAGCCTAAACCCGCCTTGAAATCAGACTATTACCGCTGCCCAAATTACATCGTCTTATAAAAGCGCGTGAGGACAGGAGTCGCGAATAGCGAACATGATTTCAGCGGCGAAGATATTGTGTGAACTACATCTTCAAGATACCTCAAGTGTTCTTTGGTTTGTCCTCCGAGCTGGTCAGTTTGATTGCAAACGTTCCATCACCAATCGAGCTGAAATCATCAATGCGGTCTCCAACAACGCACCGATGAGGTCACCTCGGTTGATAATTAAACGCTCGCAATCAAGTTGCCGAGCTCAGCAAACAAACCAAAGAAACATCTACACCACCTGAGCTACCAACATTTTCTTTTGTAGAAAACGTCGGGTGTTAGAGCAACGGCATGTACATAGGCGCCCCACAACCTTTTTGTTAATTGTATCTAAGGGTGCGTTTGGTTCTGTCGACTGGTTGCTTGTTTCCGCACGCTTGCTCAAAGAGGCTTGTCCGAGATATACAAATTCCGTTTGTATTCAAGTACTTGAATGTGCGTGAGGGTATATGGAGAGCTCTTTAAAATATGTTCCACAAGAAATCGTGTGACAATTGTGCCCAATCTCTCCGTATTTTGTTTAACTTCTTCATTAGCGGAACAAGCAGATGCACTCTGGAAGGCATCGAAAACCCCGGTGTTCGGTTCCTTCCTAATGAGAACCTCCTCAACCCGGAATATGCACGCTATTTCTTTTCTCATTTTTAAAGTAGTGGGACGCGCTTTATTACTAGAAAAGCTTATCAAGGTCATTCAGTCCCTTGTTATATGCTTTGCGCCTACGAAGTGTAAAGTCAAGCTGCGTGAAGTCGACTTTTCAAGCAGCCTTCCGAGAATTCAAGGGACGACACGAGAAGTTGTGGAGAGCTATACGTGTAGCAGACGTTGCATCATCTCCAACGGCATTGTGAGAAGAGAATTAAGGCATGGATTTCGAAGGCCAGAATTGCTTCTGCCAGTTTGCACCACTTGTAACATCAAAACGATTTATTGGTTGTTGATCAGGTGGCTGTTGATCTGTTCGCCGAGCTTGGCAATTGGGTGGAAAACTTTTCGTCACCATACGAGGAGACATCATCAGTGCGCAGTTGGGTGGGTACTTCTTCCTTGCCTGCGTGCATTCACATAGCATTCGAAAGCTATCTGTTATCTTCTGACGTGATTGGCTATCTGAAGCATAACGAATTTAGTGAATCTATTGGGCTGCCTATGATCCGTGTTATGTTGTGGCCTGCGTTCCTTTGTGTTGATTGGTTATCCCAACGCCTTCTATTTTTAGTAGCTTGTTCTCTCTGGCATTGATTTGCATTGCGTTGTGGTCTGGACTTCTCGAGTTTGATTGGTTGCTTGTACCACCCTATTTCTTCCGCCGTGCCTGTTAGTGTCCCTGCGTCCGCCGGTTAGTTTGGTGCTTTGGTTCGACGCCTCCTCCAATTCAATTGATGTGTCCGTTTGCACGGGCTTTCCTGCTTCTCTTATAAGTTCATCGTCTGGTTACTTTTGCAGCTCAAAGCCCTGTGGGTCTGGCGTTCTCTCGCCCCTAGTGGCTGGTAAATGGGATCAATTTGGATATGTTTGTTGATGGCTTCTTCGGTGGAGTACCACGCGTACTAATTTGTTCTTGCTTGAGCCAGTATGCGAACGCTGCTTCAGTCTAACTCATGTCCTTCCTGATCTTTACCTACCGAGATGAGGGAGAATTGATCGTGTCTCTTAGTGGCGAGCTTGTGCTCATGTATTCTGCTAGAGAGCTTCCTTCATGTTTGTCCTACATACCGTTTGTTGCAGACCTTGCATTGGATCCTGTATATGACACTGTTCTTCGTTTGTGGAACTAATTTCTTTTTTGGTCTTGATAGTGTCTTCCGCAGAGTGTTCGCAGGCTTGTAAGCGAACTTTGTATTATGCTGTCGTAAGGGCCTTGTCATCATTTCAGCGGTGTTCTTGAGGTACTGGAGTGTGACTCGCTTGCTTGCATTTCGTCCTGTCGCATCAATCATATTTGGCTTCCTAAGTGTTCTCCAGGTGAAATTCCTCGGGTATCCATTTTTTTCTGAAGCAGTCTGTATAGACGCTTTTCTTCTTTGGTCTTGGATTATGTTGCGCTGCAGTGTGTCTCGATCCGCTTGAATGGTGTCCGAATGCAGCTTCGTTCGTGGCATTGTGGCAGCTGAGGATTTGCGCTAGGTCTCAAAAGGATGCGTGGATCAGAACACAGTACTGGCTGTACTCTTGTATGGCTGCGATACCTGGTCACTTCGGGCGGAGGATCCGATACTTCTTCAGGAATTTGACCAGCGCTGTCTCAGAACCACGGCGGCATTCGGAATGAGGTGATCAGAACACCGGTTTTGGTGAAGCAGGCTGTACTTCACTGAAAAAAGCATCTAACACTTCAGGCTAAGATGACCGAGATATGATTTACGCATGCCGAATTACCGCGTGTCGATAGGGGCACTGTTTTCTGTGTCTAATTCAGAGCGGTGGAAACCTAGAGGTGGGCGGAATTTAACATGACAAAAGAAAACGCAGGTGCTTGCCTTCCAGGATGGGTTCCACGTGACCTTTTATTTGTCTGGCCGGAGACAGTGAACAATATGGCAGCGAACTGACGTCAGTGGCGTCCATGTTACGAGTTTCTATCCAGACGGTCTGAATCGAGATGTGTGCGAATCGTATGTTCGTGGTAGGCTGGCTCTAGGTCTTCCTACCTGTCCGATTTTTCTCCTTCCTATTACAAGGCTCTATTCAGATAAATTGACTCGGTTGCGCGGCAAACAGCCACTGGCAGTCATCTTTGGTGTTGTCAGTGATGATCGTGGGGAACTACACTCAGGTGATTCACCTTTAGCCGCCCAAAAAATGACTAAAGACTGCGACTGGCGGACGAGGTTTGTAGTAGTGGGCATAGAAAGTCCCTATCCCATGTGAAGTTCAGAAAGTTATGCAATTTAGGTGATCGGTCATGTCAGGTGATCCACAAACTGATAACTCATATTGAGGTCTCATTACACATTATTTTTCTCTTAGCTCCTCCAGCTTTCGTTCGTTCTTTTTCACAATTCGTTGCCTGAAGGTGAACGAAATGCGGTCACCCATAAGGGGCGTATCGTCATGACTGAGGCCATAAATAGGAAGCAATTCTAGTGTCTTTGACAAAACGAAAAACAAAAGTGAAAACTATGGTATCCTTTGATGCTTTCACTAAGAGACAGCAGGGCGTGGTGTGAAAATATGCGGAAATGAGACATACTGATGCATTAGCAAGTTGTCTGCATGCCTACCGGCGTTGCCTGTTCTGTGATCTGAAAGGTTATTTTTTGTCCTGCCTGGCTAGACTAAACTAAGAACCAAAAACGGAAGCAACTGTGTGATATAGGTGGACTATAACACTAAGACAAATGAAACATTTTCCTGGCTTGAAGATTTGGGAAAATTCAATACCACTTTGGCTGACTTGTCAGTGTCAGGTAACGCAATCACACCTAGCAGATTAATGCAATTTCATTCCCTTATGGCGCCAGATAAAACAAACCCGTGTGAAACACTTTACCGTCATACTTGACCTTACTCAGCCATACTCAGTTCTAATCCACCGCAAAATCGATAAGATTCTATCCATACGGTCACGAATTTCGAGTGATCCTCTCGTTTACCAGAAAACCTAGGCTCACACACTTGAAGCACAAACGACTCTGTACATAAGTAAATAATTTCAATGTTTGTGTTTACGACCACGACACTGAGTCTACCACATTGGACGGTCGTGAATGCAGAATGGGGGCGAATTCAAGCGGTTAATTGAATTGGGTGGTCGATCTCAAATGCTCAACCCGTGAAGCGATGTGTGCTTTGGGTCAGAACGCCGTCACAAGTTACCGGTCGGAGAACGTTCAATATGACGATAGCTTTGGTTGAACAGAGAGTCAAGAATAAGCATCGTCATCTGCAGGCTCTGAATGAATTAGGTCCGGGGGTTTTATTCAACCACTTCACGAATATCATACACAAATTACTGTGAAGCGTTCCCCGATAGTACCAGTGTAGCGGTGGATACTACTGATAAGACATGTGAGTAGTATCTTCTCGTAAATCCGCTTCACGTCTCCTGAAAAGTGAGATCTATGGAGGAATTCGTGGAATTGCTTTGTAGCATTTGCTTGCATTTGAGTAACAGTCAATGAATCTCCAGGAAGGTTCAGGAAGACGCCCTCAAGGAGAAAATGGATATTCAGTTTTGTAAACAAGATGCATACGAGAGTTTTGTTCCCCTCTCCAACAGTTGGTGTTTCTCTAACAAACAA
>NW_008751990.1:216784-218248 GCF_000715545.1 Opisthorchis viverrini | reverse complement strand
TGGGACAGCTGGTAGGTTCCGTTTTACCTGATACAGATAGAGTCTGGAGAAACTCGAAGCATGTTGCGTGTTAATTTTGTGAAAAACGTGCAGGCACAGTCTCCCTAGGACAGTCTGGACCATGTGGACTTGCACAGCTTGACGAAGCACGTGTCCTAGTGGGACGCGTCGTTTAGCTATCCAGTCGCCTACCTGTTAAACGTAAACAATTAAGTAAGTAACGTAAACAGGCGATTTTTTCCATTTCCTAATCAGTGTTTGCTTGACATACTGTCCAACTCTATTGTGCGTTAGCACTCAGCTACAGGAGCGTTCATACTGTATTGTATCTTACTGAATTGTGAAATTTGACGCTGTAACCTAAATGAACAGAGGAATGGCGCCCCTACTTCAGTTGTAACTGAGTGACTGGCGTCTGTGTCATTGCCATTCTCTTGTGTAACTTGCAACAAGTCTCCGCTTGCTAGCCCATCTTCTTATTCCCTGGGTTCTGTGTCATCACCATGAGCTTGCAGAGAGCAGCATATGTGCCTGTGCACAAACGGCCCGTCGCTGTTGAAGAACGAGCAAGTGGTTTTAGGCTACAGAGCGAATCCTGATTTGAACAAAGTACGTTTGTTTCAGAGCCGCTCTCATGCGCGACCTCTTTCGGAAGTCGACGTGCTATCCTACTAGAGAAAAGTTATCATCCTTCTGTGCGGTTGATTTATTTGATGTGTAATACAAAATAAACAGAAAGGTATGGATGACTGAAAACATGTTTCGGGTGTGAACTGTCTGACTTGAGATTGAGATGATCAAACAGAACTAAAGGATGGCTATCTCTATCACTAACTTTGTTGGTGACTTACTGACCCGGTCAAGTCAAGCTATACAGAGGATTCATCCAACCCATTTGACTGGCATTCTTTCGAGTATAATGCAGGACACTTGGACACATTAAGAGGTTTTTTAAACAGATTTGACATTGTTGGTCTTTCGCAGTAGCCATATCTAAGGCCTTCAAGTTCTTGGGACCCAACATAGTAAGCCACGTGGTGTCGGAACGCACCGAAGGACTGTCTCCCATGGAAGCAGCAATGGTAGCGGAATTTTCGGTTCTCTTTCAACGGATGTGTTAGTTTCGTTATGTCCCTGCTAAACATGGTCAGCGACGCCTCCAGCCGCGGTGAAATTTTGGGCAATGAAAATCACTTAACAGAACGTGAAAGTGCGTTAGTTGTGTAGGTCATGGTTGTACGAGGGCTGGGGTACTGTCAGGGCGCCCACACCTAGAAAGGAGGACGATTAGGGTCCTCAACCAAAGCCTTTGGCTCAAAAGCCTAACCGCAAGGCAGCAGGAGAAATGCAAATGCATTACCTTTTCTATGGAACAAGTCGCCATACATGTTCCAACCCCCAACCTGGAGGGCCAGGAGACTCTGTTCGTCAGACCTCTAACCATTGACCAACCTGGTATGAGAG
>NW_008751990.1:205432-216383 GCF_000715545.1 Opisthorchis viverrini | reverse complement strand
GAGCGGTTGGAGGTGTAGGCACCTCAGTATGCTTGACATAGGCCAGCACTAGGTCCCCTCCCTCACCCACTCTTTTTCTCTTCTCTTCACTGTAGGGCTTTTAATACAATTATATATATATGTATATATAACTAAACGAACTTTATGGTTGTGCGGCACTGAAGCATCAGTGCCAACAGTGATGTTGCTGTCATTGATGATGATGATGATGATGACATGAGAGTGCAGACCACACACCCGCACAATCGACATTTAACCAAACAACTAGTTCAACCGACAGTGCTCAAAATTTGTCCTCCATCTCACGATAAATAACATCCGACGTAAGTAGTGAGGACAGTTAATCCGTTGATGCAAACTAAAGCGAATTACGGGTTTCACCCATTCCAAGTTAGTATAAAGTCTGAACTCTTTATTTAGGCTGTTTTGAGCGCGCACGCTATTCGAAGAGTATGACGTGCGTGTAAATATACGTTGACATCATACTCTCAGTCATCATTTTTACCTGATGAAGATGGGCCATTTGAGGTGGCTAACAATCCCATTTATTCCATTCAAGTGAACTCACACAAAAACGAATGGCCTATAAGATTTTTCTACCTTTACTCGGTGAAAAGCTCATGTTTTTCCGGAAAAATCGATTCCCCATTTGTCCTGAAGCCGGATGACTATCTAGGTTGTAAAGTACAATTCACGCTCAGAGAAAGAAATATAGTTCACTAGTCACACTCACTTACTGGGAAGTCATCACTCGAGAGAACACGTGACATAAACTGCGCGGCTATTCGATCTGATAGATGGGTGCTACCATAACTTCCTTAAGTGCGCACTCACCACACTGATGGCAAGTAATAATGGGAAAGTGTACAGATCACCGCAGAAAGGTCGTGGGCACCGCTGGAGAATCCGGACAAAGATGGACAGATAAGTGGTGGTTCCAGTATTTCAGCTCGGGAGAAAATCCCAGGTCGTTACGTAAGACGCCCGACTTGTGTGGTAAGATAATGTGATTGCAAACACTCGCAGTCTCGACCAATAAATTGCGAACCCTATACATCACCATTTTCTCAGGAATTTTACGAAACAGCGCTTTTGATGGAACATCTCAGTGTAGTGAACTTTAAGAAACCATTGAGACGATGCAATTGGCCTAGATTAGGATACTTGCGCGAAATAGGATAGATTACTTTTTGTGCTACGCAACCAAAATTCCCTCAGATGTCTCTCTCTGATTTGACATACAACATGCCTCATACATCACGAAGCAGACTCTTCAATTTGTCGTAGCATGACACGCTACTTTATCCGTATCCCTCGTGTCTTTCGACAAACCCGTGAAATATCTGCGTGTCTGGCTCGCCAGATCGCTGGTTTCGGACCCCTTCCCTACTGGAAACTTGTTTGCTGTTACTTTGTTCTGAGAAAACTGGAGCAGTATGTTGTATTTTCTTATGAAGATGTTACAGGTGTACTATCTAAGGACCACACAAGTGACTTTTACCAAGAATATAGCAAACAGAGGAACACGTCAAAGATAAAAATTGTACCAAGAAACTGATGTATATAGCTCACCCTTAAATTGTAGAATCGGAACTCTCGCGCGGGGTATTTTTGTAATAATACTAGCAGTTTGTAACTAATCCATTTAGAGCACTCAAGCTGAAATCAACGCATGGGTTTTCATTCTCAGCTCAGCTTTTCCGCGAGCGTATGCATAATCCGAACCCGGAGAGCATAAAGGACAGACCTTCTTTCATGGGCATCGAGCAGGAATCTAACAGGATTTCCACAACACTCTAGGTTGAAGATGTCTCGCAACTTTTAGCAAATGGCAGGTACAACGTGGTCGACTTTAGTATCCCTTGGGTAAACCTCATTGGTTTCTTCAGATATTGATCCGCCTAAAAGAGTGCATTGATCACTTGCGTAATAAGCGTTTACCAGAAATACATATTAAAAATTAGAAAAATCATGGAGCCGGACACAGAAAATGATGTGACGCATGCGCGTAACTAAATCGCTATTTACTGATGTGCATCAAACAGAAAGAGCAACTAAGCTCACTGTTTTGGTTCTGAAAGTAACTTGGTCCTGCGGAGCGCTTGTAGACAGGTCACGAGGAACGTTGTGATGCGAACTTATCATACAGCTGGGATGAAACGGCAGAATGTCAAGAGGGAAACAATCGTGAATCTCATCCAGATAATAAGTAATTGTTTTACGGCTACTCTGAAGTACAGTGAACCCAAAAGTGCCATATCTATCCCACTTGTCTGCAACCACATGCGGGCCATTTCCTGTATGCCTCGTGGACAAACTGGACTTATTAATGGTCTACGCTTCGCCAGTATTCAGCCGCGTTGAAGCAATACAATTTGATCAACTTTATCTTACAGACGTGCTTGGCTGTTTTTAGATGTCCTCCCTGACAATGGCGAGGAGCGGAAATTGCTATGTATCAACTAGTGGTAAACACTTGAGAACAAAATTCTTCGCCCCCTCCTGCTCCTAAGGTTATTATTACCTTCGCTCCTGGGTTTAAAATCTCTACAGATGAAACCACCTTTCTGGACGTTTAACGGACTTTAAATCAGAATGGATCTACCAATTATTCAGTGGCTGGACGATTAGACGATGTGATGGAGCTTTGTTCTGGTCCCACATTTTGAGGGTAGCAATATGGACCATTGCAGACGAAGGTATTTTCGTTTTACTTGTCTAGGAATCAATTCACTTTAGCCTGATGTTGTAGGCGAATTATGAAGAAAATGTTTATTGACCGAAATAGAGAAATAAGTCTTTGGACGGGGGAGGAAGAAACCCCTTATCTGTCCTCATACAATGCTCAGGCGGACATATTTCTCACGTGATGCTAAATACAAGCATTCAAACGTTTATTTAAGGCCACTTACTTATGGTTCAGATTTGGAAACTCAAAATCTGATTCAGACGTAAAAACGACCAACTGCTCAGGCCGGCCTGCTCGGCAGTTTGTTGTGTAATGAGATGTATTCTTAACAAAGTGTACACAGTCATTCGTTATTAGAATTGATGCATATATTTCAAAACAAGTAGCTCAATATCGCTTTTTTCATGAATTGGCTAGTAAACACATTCCGAATTCTTTAAAAGGTAACCAGCCATAATTTCGAAGCTGCTCACGTGTTTAACCGGTGACGGGACTACACAATGAGGTTAACGGGAACGTACACCGGTCTTGGACACCTGCGATCCATGTGGCTAACACGTACTGGTTTGAAACAAACTTGTTTTTTTCACTGTGATAAACCTGACAGGGTTAGATGACCCTAACATCAACATCCGGAGTTACATGTGTGTTATCGATCGCCGGCCTGATAACTTCTGAGTTTCTCATTTTCTGTGCTACATATCGTGATCATTATTTTTAAACATGGTGTGCAGCAGGACAGATGGCGAAGTACTTTGTTCAGTTTTAAACCCAAATGGGAATAAACCCGTAGGCCTTTGTAATGTACTACTCATAAGGTTGCTGAAAATCCATCGACAGCACACGACCGGTTTCGCCCTTTTTGGGGTTCATCAGGTAGGCGCAGTCCCCAGGTTTCAGTCAACCTTATGTTCTACTTGAAACCAAATTGCACGAAATTAGCGAATATACACTCATCTGCAAACTAATTTGGTTCTTTCGAGAGACTCACCTGAAACCCAGCTGAATCTTTCGTTTATGATGTTCTCAGGCGATATTTCAAATATCGTAGCGACTGAAACATGAGGCGGCCTGGTGCAGCACATTAAGTTGCCTGAGAACATCATAAACGAGAGATTCAGCTGGGTTCCAGGTGAGTCTCTCGAAAAAAAAACAAATTAGTTTGCAAATGAGTGTATATTCGCTAAACCCGTAGGTCTTCAACAAATTTCGAATGAGCTAGGAAGTAAGTGTGCAAATGTAGACACACTAACGCTAGAATGTAACAAAACAATCAATCTGAACATATTGCCACCTGGAATTTTTTATCCGCTTTCAACAACTACTTCTTCGGGAAAAAAATGTCGTATGGAAGGAAAATAAAGACCAAGAAGCCTGGGAGTCTGTTCATGGAATTTCCATTCATTTACTCACAGCTGCGGCCCATTTATCAAAGAATTTAATCGACGATTTTTTAGGCTAGAAGAGATATTTAGCACCAGGTGCACGAAAGTCGAGTTCACTGATCTGATGCAAGGTTTTAAACCGGAGGCAACAAACTCGATCCGTTTTTTTCTGGCTTAGTCAAAAAGGATGGATGAACTTCTTACTTTCGTAAGTCTATAGCAGAAAATCAATGAGGTTTTGTTTGCTAAAAGAACGACAGACATTTCACACCGCTTGATTACAGAAAGTTTATTTGTCCTTATCGAAAAAAGATGCACAAGTTTTGTTACAACCATCACAAAATTTGGAGGTGATTGAAATTAATACCTGTCAGAAGTGGGGAAAAATTGTTAACATGAATACAAATCGTTTTCAATTTGAACCACATGCCGGAGCCACAAGAACCCACATGATGTCATCAAAATTGAGGACAGACCTGGACGTAAATGGCTAAGATTTAAATGCACCAAGTAAATTTAATCTTCATAGCAGTCGTTAGTTTAAGCAATAAGTAACTCATGGCAGAATTACTCTGAACAGATAAGAGGGGGCAAGGATATTCCGACCAATTTCGAAAGGACTTCTCTTCATCAGAGCAATCACGCTAAGTCGCGGCTGACATAATAAGCTTTGGTTTTCTTCCCAAGAACTCCACCTTCCTTGGAGGGGAAGTGTTGCGGTATAACTCAGTACTGAGAATACGTGCATTGGTGGATGAATGATAGAACAATCACGTGCAATGTAGGCGGCCCCTAATCGATTTTCGCTGATTTGCTTTCGGTAGTGAAGCATCAGTGCCAACACTGATGTTCATTAAATTAATGATGATGATGATGCTTTGCTTTCGAGAGCTCCAGGATCTTAGAAGGTGGGAGTGTTTGGAAATGAGCATCATCATCCAACTCAAATGCTTTTATGTGACCTGTTACTATACAGCCTCTGCTGCAAAGATCCTGTTCGCTGTCTTTACGAAAGTGAAAGCACAAAAGCGGCTATGAAACCCTAAAACCTGGTTGACAGCTCACTGATTGTCTGTCTAGAGGAGCTGGCTAAATTTAGCTTCCATAGTAATGAGAGTTGCTTAATCGGATGCGAGTCAAACGGAGGTATAAGGACGCAATCCCTACAAATCCCTAAGGAACTTTGAAGATAACATTTTTAACGAGTTCCGATCATGTCTCAACATACTTTCTTGCCTAGCCGCTGGACTGTCCCTGTAAAAAAGAGCCTCTGCGCTAGTTATTGGAATGCTCGTACCTGACATGATACTGCATGCGCATTCCTTACTATATCGATCAGCTGGCAACTGTCTTTCGGAGACCCAACTTACTAATTGTGGTGCAAGATGAATCCAGGTTCCTGGATTGGATGCTTCATACTGGATTCATGGGGACCAGCGTACACCTCGGGCACCTGAATGATGTGATTGCCGTAAGTGGCTTTGTCTTGAAGCCCCAAGGTTTGCGAGTGGCTCGTTTCAAAGGGACACTCTTGAAGTTGATCGTTCTAGCTCTTTACTTCCCTGCCTATGTAAGTAACCTAACCGTCTTACAAACAGTTGCGTCCGTTTAATAACAAGGCCTCAAACTGACACCTATTGAGCGGAACGCTAGAGTTTGTGGACAAGAAGATAGCACGCATCACCAAACTGGTTGGTTTGCATTGAATCAGCGCTATAAGAACGGTGACAGTTTGTTGTCACTAATACATTATTTCTCAGCACCCGGATACCGCATACCGATGCGGCATTCAACAGACAGTCACACGGTTTCCAAAAGAGACTACATGATGGGAGCGCACACCGTGGAAGATGTTTGGCCTTCTACACGTGCTGATTCTCGAAAAGGATTACACGCTTGTCGGGGCTGACTGGTAGACGAAAGTATCATCCCCTAAAGCGGACCGACACAACACCACTCAGCCTCCCGGGGAACCAACAGATACTTTCCTATGCCACAACCATCATGTTGGATGCCAATGGCCCTAACACTTCAACTAACCAGTTGGTTTGGGCAAACAGCAAGTGAGTAGCTTTGAAAACCTCTGTAAGACAAACTGCTGTAGATCAGCCGGGCCAAACGCGACGATATCGCAAAGAATGGGAATAGATTTCCATCCGATAAGTGCAAAGTACCATCTGATCGGTTGATTTTTGCACAGTCAGGTGAAAGAACACTAGACTGACTGTGTGAGAGTACATCTCATAATGGTCATAGAAAACAGCAGATGCAGTCTTAGTGATTTAGATGAAATCAGTTGTCTCACTCATGTATTTTTCAGGAGAACTTTGGCCTGCAGAAGATGGAGAGTTTTTCAAAAATCACGACGATGGAATGAACCAATAGACGGGACAACCTAAACATCTGTTAGACCAGTCTTTAAACAAAACTCGAGAGCGCAAGACCAGTCCAATCTCAATATCGTATGATGTTGACTGAGAAGTGGCAAGTAAACCAGAAATCAGCTCGATCGTAAAAGAGCGAAGATTCAGGAGATGAGAGGATCCAGGCTAAGATTTACAAATCCTAGATTTCATCAATCCTCGAGTCACCCCACAAGTCTTTCTGTTCAAGTTGGAAAAGTGATTCCTTTACGTGAGACGGGATTAAATCAATCTTACTACTGTCGCCCAAAAACAGCGACAATGCATCGACGGGTGGAATCAGTTTTATTAAAGTCGATACGAAAATTTTGCGGCCCTCCTACTGCAACGTTTTTCCCAAGCAAGGTCTGTGCGCGCAAGGCCCAAATAAGATATCAACCCTGAAAGATGTCTTGTGGACGAAATATTATTTTAGCGACGAATAGTGAAACGTGTTTTCTATTGTCCTCAGTCGAAGACAGCATGATTCATCGACTTTCGATTAATCGTGTGTCACTGTACACAGTCGTTATAGCTGATGAAGCTGGCCAGCTTCGAAAACTCTGCTAAAACCCGTGGCCATTAGTGGGAGCTCCAGTCCGGATATAGGGTGAATGAATAGCGGAGGTCTTGGGTATGGTATACGACAAGGTTGTACACTTTCTCTGGTGTTGTTTGACTCCACAATTGACTGGTTACTCGACTACCAGGTTGCCAAATTCGCGTAACTTGTCCACTATTTTAACCAAAGATTAGATAAAATGGAATTCAGCGGCACACAGACAATCCCTGAAAAGCAGTCACACAGCTGAACTCCTTGTTGTGGATAAGAATAGTTTACGTGTGAAAGTCAGAGCTTTCATCGCACTAGATTGTCCCATTCTAACCTGTCTGTTATACGTGCTATCTACGAGGGGATTACATATGAACGACTAAAGTTTCTGACAACCAGTATCTCCCATTGATTTTGAAAAGCCCTCGCCTAGTTGAGTCCACTGGTGAGTTTGAAAATGTTCTCATGACCCATCACGTCTATCTTGACTCCTTCAAAAATCTACCAAGGATCACGTCTATCTTGACTCCTTCAAAAAGATATCTACCAAGGTTTGAGCGCCAGTTGCACAGGAGCAATTTCAAAATCAGCAGCAAAAATATTAGCGCTTAAACCACGTAAAGGATGACAATGTCACCTCGGAGTGCAGCTGAAAACCTGATTGAATACAGTCAACACCAACTTGAAGCAGCCTGATCCCCATGTGGTCCACAGGGTCTATTACTTAGCTGATATTGGGTCTCGATTTGTGCATATTTGTTCCAAGGCAACGTGTGTTCAGGACATTTATAAAGCTGACTAATCCTGACGCAGAGAAAGACCGTATGAAGTGTAGAAAGTAAGTGTACATCCGCTTCATGAAATTCTTCATCTGAAATAAAGGTTGCGGAGTCTTCAGCCTATTTCTAGAAGGTTTATATGATGTTGACGACTTTTAAAAAAAACAGGACCGATGAGCGCCTAGGGGTTTCTTTCACTAAAGAAAGAAACCTACCTGGAGCCTATCCACCCAAAAAATCTGGCTTTCAGATCCCGCCTTTAACATTCTCTATTCGTCGCATATAATTACCGCCTACATATTTCTACGTTTCGAGAATTTTAGCCGAGACTTTGAAACTGAGTAGTATTTGCAGACAAGCAAACTGGGCATGTTGGATAGAGGTTGTCAGCCATTCGATCTGAGAGGTTTGCAAACTAGTTTGCTTAGGTTTACGCTCCATGAAAACCACAGGGTCAATTATGGTAATCAACCAAATTGATTTCTGCCAAAAGTTTCATTCTGACCTGCACATACACCACCGATAAACATCGGTACGTGCAGGCAGCCGAGTGAATGTCCACATTCCAGAGACTCTATCCTACAAAACTCTACCCAGTTTAGCGGAAAGAATAATCTGTCAGGTAACCAGAACCAGTATGGTTTACCTTATCCATGTTTGTCAACAGAGGAACGAATGTGAAATTACGCGCATGTTCACATAAATGGGGACTTGCGGGTGTTCAGGTACACTCGTAATTGATCACTGCCCCAGACCGATTGTTTTTCTCGTGTGCATGAACTCGTTACGCGAGTCTTTGGGGACATAGAATAACAAGCGTTACAATAAAGTATAAAACATGCGACTATCAAAGACAAAAAAGCGGTTGAGTTCACATTCAAACGTCAACCATCAATGATGATTAGAAGTATGGGAAAAGGAAGCATATTATGTGAGAACGAGGAGGCATGCGAATTGGGCAATCATGAGGTTTTTGACAAATCCATCAACCAGCTCTTACGATTGCAAAATACGGAATTTCGGGGTAGCTGAGAGACGGTGTGATGCTGACTAGCAGAAGCCAATTCAACAACTCATTTTCTGTGTGCCTCTTTTAAATAGTCCAAAATTTTTTCATTCTTTTTCCGTCCGTATCATCTTTTGCATCTAGAGGATTGTATCGTAAACTTTACACTTTCTCACAGAATCTGCTTTCTTTATTTGATACGATTCTTTACAGAACAATATAGTCCACAAAGTCAATAGAGAGATGTTATGTTTTCTCATCCTGGTTCTTGCGAGACAAAAAAAGTGATTTGAAACTGTCAGGTGGTGAGTCCCAGCTTCTCATAGTCCTCGTGGAGGATACGATGAATCCAATACAGTGATGGTAATTATATAGTTGGTTAGCCGCGAAAACAAGTTCACTATGCTTATGGTTAGTGGTAGCGTCAGCGGTGAAGAACTACCGAACAAATTGACACACCACTGATCCTAAACTAATGTTCAGAACTCTGCTAGTGTAACGGTGCTACTACTGATGGGGGAGGCATGCGAGTAGTATGTTTTCTCGTAAATCCGCTTTGCGTCTCTAGAAAAGTGAGATCTATTGCGAAGTTTGTGGACTCGCTTTGTAGCATTTGCTTGGGTTTGAGAAACAGTCAATGAATATCCGGGAAAGTTCAGGAAGACACGTTCAAGCAGAAGATGGATATTCAGTTTTTGCAAACAAGATGCATATGAGAGTTTTGCTTCCCTGTCGAATAGTTTGTAACTGTTCAGTGGGCATTTTCTAATGTGTAACTTCGCATCGAAAGCCTCATGTTTCTTCCGCCAGTAGCCGTTATTCAATGAATTTTTCATCCATTTTCATTTGACAAGCGGAGAAATTCTAAGACGCTATATTATCTGCTGAGTGAATGCTAAGTTCCGTTAAAAAAAGCCATTTAGTTAATCGAGTCGATGATATTTTCGTAGATGTAACTAACACGTATGGTACTCACGAATTCAAACAATGGTGCTCCTAGGTCATGAGTGTGGCTTACTGTATCACTGACTAATGACCAGCAGAATAGTTAGATGACCGGAGAATATGCGCCACATATTTCAGAATGAGCATGAGTGATCATAATATAATTTTATTTGGTGAAGTGGTTTTTGACCAGTTGCTCAACTAATCCATCTCAGCGGAACTTCGAAAGTAACTGGGTTGAATTTGTCCCAAACGGTGTGCGGAAGTGCGAAACAGAAGCTCTTGAAGATCATCGGTTACCGCTAATAAAATTGTCTTCGAGTTTACCTTTGAGTGTCGAGCTTGTCCAGTGATCATTCTGATTATTTTTACGTTTAAAACAAAAGAACACACAAGAAGCTTTTGGATGAAAAAGGCCACCGGTTCAAGCAAACAAATCCCTTGTCACGAAGATTGGAATAGCAGAAACTGACGATGGCTTAAGTGCTAAAACATGCGGCTCACATTTTCGAGTACCCGAGATTTTCCTCTGCATGGTGAAAAGAATAAACGGAGAGGGGGAATTTGCAAATGTTCAATAACAAACTATAGTCAGTTCGACCAGGCAGTAAAAACCTCTTTGATTTCTACATCGTTGACGTTTACAATTTTATTTCTCCCTTCTGAAGAAATTTGGGTGGGGGATGATAGTACAAACCAGCGGTCTTATTAAGAAGGACGCCTTTCAAACCGCTGCAAAAAGATACAGACTGGGAACCATTTGAAACTTGCGAAAAGTCGTAACAAGCCTGCTGAAGGTAATAAGGGACTTGATAGCACGGATAACAGGAACAGTAGTTTTACGGCGAAACACACTATACGAGGTCTGTACAAAACGTCCTTTTGGCGAAGCGTGTTTACAGTTGTCGTATGCAGTAGAGTAAAGTTTACCCCACCAAAATTTGAACTATTCGCTGTACACGATGGTTCTCTCGGTACGTTACCTTTGAACAGCAACCCCACAAATAAAGATATCTGTCTCACTCGTCAAATCGATACTCAATAGTAAAATGACGAGCAAACAACTGGTTGACCACCTATACCCCTCCTCAATGCATCTCCTTGTCTGCTTCCATGTCTGAACTCTCGATATCCGAAACGCCTGGTAAGCATGTTACCAGTGCAACGGTGATACTACTGATGGGGAGACACG
>NW_008751990.1:147605-205247 GCF_000715545.1 Opisthorchis viverrini | reverse complement strand
AATGATTGGAGTCAATGAATATCCAGGAAAGTTCAAGAAGACGCGTTCAGCAGAAGATGGATATCCAGTTTTTGTAAATAAGATGCGAATGAGAGTTTTGCTCCCTTGTCCGATAGTCTGTGACTGTTCAGTTGGCATTGCCTAATAAATAACTCCACAGCGAAGGCCTTCTTCCTTTCACCAGTACGCTACTAGCGCATGCTGGAACCACCTGAGTAGCCGCGGTTGAACGGGCGAACGTGTGGATGTGGAAAAATAAGATGGTCACCTCAGATTTGGGAGGACGAACCATTAGTTTTCTTTCCCTTCAGAATTAGTAACTGAGATTTCCGTTAGCACGAATCGCACTGGAAACATCCGAGGTGCTTACACTGCGAGTTTTTTTTATTTCGCGCATTGCGTACTTCACGCAGCAGTGAATAATTTCCATTTAGCCTGGAGGTCTTCATCGATACAGGTTAGACACTCCCTCCAACCCTGTTATCACCATATTTAGTTACTGGTCTCTAACACAGAAAGAAAAACAATAGTCATTATATTTGATGAGCAAGTGGTCATTTTGATCAAATGTCCAAATATCCTACTACAGCGCTCAGAGCCTCTCTGGGGATATCCTTGTTGATGGAACGTTTAAACTGAGAATAAATTCAGTGCCAATGATTCACTGAACCAAGTGGACTAATTCTAAAGTGATTTCTGAAGTCCCTCTCAAATTTATGATGTCCTGTTCGACTTTTTCCGGCCAGTTTCAGTCTTAGTTCATTGTTGTTTTCTCCCTTGTTCTTCTTCCTTGACAGGTCTTATATTTAAGTACACTTATGTGTTAGTTACTCACGTTTTTAGCCATAATGTACTGAACAGGGAACCTCGGGATTGACATGAATCTAGCATCTTCATTAGGGTAGAAGACGTATCAGGTTATGGAAATCAAACAGATCACATGTGCATGTGAAGTATGGAGAACTTTGACCTACCCGTGATACACCCCCAGGAAATCTGAGGACTTGATGAAAATGACTTTGCCAGATTTTTTTCGTCCATACTAAGAATCTGATAAGCATCAAGACAGCGAGATTTGAATTCGAGATTTTTGCTACAGTGGCAGGAGGTTCTCAATCCTTCAAGGCAAGCCGATCACATGACCCGTCCGGAGTATGAGTCATCAGCTGACATGAACGAGCTGCCGCTCCTGACGGATGGTGTTGCAGAGGATGATACGAACCAGCGCCTATTCACTGCTACAATAAACAATCATTTTAAAAGAATTTTCCTATGTTGTTTCTAACCAGATAGCCAGCACTTATCTTTGGTTTGTAAGGTGTGGAATTTTGGGGTGAACTAAAGGTCATATGGACGCAATGTACTACTCCTAAGGTTGTCAACAAACCTTCGACTGTTCACGACCGTATTTATTCTTCTTGGGACTCACCAAGTAGGTGCAGTGCCCAAGATTTCGTCAGACTTATACTCTACTTCAACCAACATTGTACTCAGTTCGCTCATCTACATACCAATTTGGTTTTGATGGAAGACTCACCTGGATTTGCTTACGAACATCATAAACGAGAGATTCATCCGGATGCCAGGTGAGTCGCTCATCAAAACCAAATTGGCATGCAAATGAGAGCAGTTCGCTGAACCAAATGTTCTTTCTGAGGCTCAGGCACTGTAGGGAAGCACACCATGTAACGCAGTGTCTACCTAAAAGAAAAACAAGATCACGTAAATCGATGCTTCCTATGTAAAACGAGAATGGTGCATTCCATTTCCAATATATCCTCGAAAGCGTGAGCAAACGGTCTGCTTTCGAACGCAGTGATTTGTGGGACGACCTTCGACGGAAAAATTCCTCAAAACTGCTATACTGACTGTTATTACTATTTTTCACACTGTTACCGCCTTCGGATCTACAGAATTTCAACTTCCGTGCTGTTCGTTGAAAAACAAAAGCCACGTTTTTTCACTTATCAGACATATGTAACCAGCTTCACAGTCGAATTGCCTAATTGTATGTGCATCATTTCTCTCTCTCTCTATCTGTGTGTGTGTGTGTTGACGTCAGAAATTGTTCACTGGCTGGTGGTCCGCTCAAAAACACGGATGTCACGTAACACTTGTTTTGTCCTCGGTAATCCCTGTTGTTGCAAACGATTCACACTCCCAATAAACACCGATCGCGCAGTATGGGAGAATGTAGTTGCTTTCATCCGATCGCAAGGAAAACTGGGCGGGTTTTTTTCGTAAGCCAGATGTGGAAAAACTAACAGCTGTATGATTAATTAAATCAAACGTGTCGGGGTGGTGCTGAACGAGACCACGTATAGACTCGTTCGTAAAGTTTAATCTGATTGGACATCGGACCGACCAACTGTTGTGTGAGTGTGGAACTGTTGTTTTAGTGGGATAGATCTGAGATGGATGGAGTAAACTGTCAGCTCGCTTGGTTAGGATTTGTGATGTAGTATTGCTGGACTTCCGGTCACTGTTATTTTTCAAATTTAAGGTCATCCCATTCCAAAAATGTGGGAATTTGCGTGAATTTTCCTCAGGTGCCCGCGCTGTTTGTTAAGTGGGTTTTCGTGTTTGCCGTCAACATCTGCAGCGCATATGCAAGTGCGTGTTGGGAGCGAAATGTTTATTCAGTCACGAGATGAAACCTATTCAGCAAGCAGAAGATTGAAAGATGCTCGCAAGCAAGAACGTCCTCGATGTGTCGTCGAATAGGTCTGAATCCACAGATTGTTTCCATCTGTTTCTTAATCCAGGGCTCAGATCTAATTTGAATGAGTAATCGTGAGTCTGGTTGAAAATAGTGTTGTATTTTAAAATGGGTTCTATAAAACTCTGTTCTTTTTTTCTAAAAAAAAGTAACAGTAAGCAAGGGTGGCATTAAAACGAATCCAAAAGTCGACGGATCTCACGTGGAGTCTAAGTGGAATGTTTGCTGCCCAAAATAATACGCAGATATTCCGTTGCATTCCTTTTATTGAAAAAAATTATGCAATATATATAAGCTATTTTTCTGATTACACGGTTTGGTAGTGTTGCCACAGCAACATTCTTTTTGGAATGCCGTTTAAAAATTTGGACGTAATGGAACAGCATTTGCACTGATCAGCATGACACCTTAGATACCGCGGATCATTCTCAACCCATTTTCTTTCTGATCCTCACTATCATCTTGAACTTCGAAGTCCGGACCGGATTTTGAGTTATCTGTACCATCCGGTTGTTGTTGTACTATCCGTAGTTGTAGACCCGTTGTGCGTATCATACCTGCCTCGCAGTTGCCTTGTTCGGGGACTTTGTTGATTGCAAACTAGGGCTGTTGAACAAATTGAGATAACAGGAAGGCAGGGAAGGTAGGAAACTACTTTTCCCAAGCAATGTTAAATCCATCATGAAGCTCTACAACGTATGTGGTTTTCCGTGCCTCAGACAAACCACTCGTATGCTGTACACTGTGAACATGAATATGGGTGGAGTGGACGACGCGGCGGAAAAGCGGTTTCTCAGTGCACTCCGTCTCCCGCTCGATTTGTTGTACAAAACATTGGCACTTTCAAATAAATTGGCTTGCTCAGGGTACGTCAGCTGTCAACATGATGGTAGGTCCATATGAATAGACGTGCTTTATCGGTTGCATGACAAGCATTCGATTGTATGGCTAAACTGAACTATGTTATTCTTTTTCTAAATAACTTGTTCACTTTGCAAAAGTTCAGCATCCACTAGTTTAACCCAGTCGTTGCCATCATCATCATCATCGACAGCATGACATCAGTGTCCAACACCGATGCTTCACTGCCGTACAACCATGATTTATTTGAAAGACTCATTGTAAAGAAAAGAGTAAAGATGGACGGGGAAGGGACTTAGTGCTAGCTTAACACAATCATTCCGAGGTGCCTACACCTCCAGACATTCACTCAGGCAATCTGGATAGAAACTGACAACAAGAACGCCACTGACATCGGTTGGCAGCCATATCTTGTAGTGTCTCCAACCAGGCACAGTGAGGATCACGCGGTCCCCATCCTGGAAGGCGAGTAGCACCGACAGCACCCAAGCGTTTCGTGATCTCCTTCATACTCCTCTGCCAAGTCAAGGGTTGGCCACCTCTCTGTTTACGCCACTCTGAATTGGGCATGGAAAACAGCACTCTCTTCGGCAAACGATGGTTCGGCATACGTAACACATGTCCCAACCAACGCAGCTTCTGGTGCTGGATATATTTCTTTAGTGGAAGTACCCGTTGCACAACTGAAAACACGCTTTCTAACTGCCTCATTACGGATTCGCCGACACCAACCCACACTAGCTATGGTTCTGAGACGACGATTGTCGAACACCTGAAGACGTCTCAGTTCCGCTGCTCGAATCGGCCAAGTCTCACAGCCATACAACAAAGCAGCCCGTACTGTAGCTTGATACACAGGCATCATCTTAATGCCAATGCACATCTCCTTTTCTTTTCCGAACCTCCACGTTTAGATTCGGTAGTGTGTTGTTTGATTAGTCGAACATCATTTGTGAAACAAATAGGAGAATGTCATCAGTTCCGGGACCAGGCAAAAATAATCTGTTGTTTTTTATCCAAAATAAACAGAAAGTTGGCTTTAAAGTAACGCAAACGATTGCCTCAAATTTCCTAGTTATCATTCCTTTGTAGTTCAATGCCCCGTTTGTTGAATTGCTGACTAGGATACCCAACTGTCCTAAGTAAAGTTTATCGGAATGAGTTTCATTCATCTCCTACAAAGTTGATTACTGAATCCTACCCACCATGAGATGTTTGACACTCAGATGAAAAAGAAATCACCGCGAATGATTCAATGCACAGTTGTAAACTGCATGCTTGGTCATCATCACTGAATGAAGTCAGTGTCGCGATAATCAATGTCGCGACGTTCAGATTGCACGGTGTTATCCAAGCACGTTAGAAATATCCACTTTCATTTGCACTTTTCGTAGCCAGCAAACTGAGCAAAACCAGTAGGATGAACCAGAGCGATGAAGAACAATGTTATCTAGCATGATCACAACTACAGGAAAAATATGCTTCTTAGATCCAAGATTAACAGCAAGGCATCAGTGCCGGAGGACACTGAGACAATCGTGTGAGCGGTACCTGCTGGGTTCCATAAGTGTATCTAGGAGATTTGGTTACTTAAACAATTGATTTTTTAAACAGAGCTCACAGATTTCGCATCATCATCGGTCTTGTGGTTTGGTGTTCGAACTCTCCTCGGCACTGGTGAGGTAATCGTTAGCACAAGTCTCTATTAGGGACAAAATTGCTTCACCTTGATCCCGAGGTTTGCATGTGGGTAGAGGAAGGGTGCATTTACGAAGTTTGATAGTGAGAGCATGGTAGGGATTTAATGCATGAATTATAGTGCATTTGTGCTACGTCGATAGGTGTCTAGCACATTTAACTAAAATTCACTTTCCATCATTAAAGCAGGAAGCAGGTGTTCGGCTCGTTCCGCAGTTCATCAGCCGAGGTCGTGCGGTGCACTTTGCCCCATGAGCTGTAAAACCTGTTGGAAAAAGGTAGCACCGCAACGGTGCATATCGATAGGGAAGCATTTCTTTTAAATTACAGATAGCAGGCAATGCTGTTTACGCGAACTGATGAGACGTATTTCGCGCAGCATTCTGTCAACCAATCGATATCGCGTTGTTGTGCTTTGTTGCTTTTATTGTTTTGTTGCATAGTGTTCAATCAGTCCTAATCCACAGCGAGCGGAGTCAGCCTGTGCTAAGAAGGCCAGTTGTAGTGTTCAGTTGTTTCATCCCTGTCTGATACCATTTGCTTGCGCTTCTGAAGAATATGTTAAGACTGCAAGCCTCCAATTCTGATTTCGCCGGATAGTCATGAGGCCTGCGCCGTTTAAAAAACTGAAAGGTGCATAGTGCTTATCGCTATTCTATCGTGCGTTGGTCCAAGTTGCAACTTACAGCTTTATTCACTATCTAGTCGCTATTTCACTCCTAAAGGTTACCAAATGACTGGTGTAGCCAAAGTTTTCTTTGGAACACCTTAGAATAACAAAACAGTTACTTTAAACACTGTTGAACGAAATGATAACCTGATTTTGAGAAATGCACTCATTTGCAAATCAATTTGGTTTTCACGAGAGACTCAACTGAATCTCTCGTTTATGGTATTCTACAACTGCATGTGCTGCACACAGGCCGCCTCATGTTTCAGTTGGCACGATACTCATGTCATAAACGAGAGATTTAGTTGATTTAGTCCCTGGTGAAAACCAGACTGATTTGCAAATGAGTGTATTCCTCGAAAACAGTCCAATTTGCGTTCAAGTAGAACATGAGGCTGACGGAAACTCGGGGACTGTGCCCACCTGGTGAGCCTCAAGAAGGGCGGAACCGGTCGTGGGCTGTCGAAGAGTTTTCAGCAATCTTGTGAGTAGCTTCCTTTATGAAAATAACCTGACTTATTCATTTGAATCAACACTAATAGAATAGTCGTCAAACAGCTTTTCCACCCGTTGTCGGTGAAGGTGAACTATGTTTAAATTATTGTCTCAGCAATCTCATAGCTGCATTTTTCCAGAGGCTAGCACTGTGTAACAAGGGTTTGATGTGTCTCCGATACGTTACGATGAAATAATTTGCATTTCGGGATGAAACTACTGTTTTGGATATCTTTTAGCTAGTTTTCTTTATGCAATATATTGCGAAATCTCGAATATCTTACCAGCCGAAACATGAGGTGGCCTTTGTGCAGCACATTCAGTTAAAGGACATCATGAACTGGGGATTCAGCTGAGTCACCCGTGAAAACCTAGCTGCTATGCAAACGAGTGTATGTGTCCAGATCTTTTCGGTGTCTTCTTTGATAGAATGATAGCAATCGGTCTTTCTGAGAACTGGAACTAGGGGTTGGAAGATGACTAGTTTTATCCAGTTAGACAGTTTATTGGTAATAACAAAGAATTCATTGATCCGTCGCTCGAACCCAGCCCTCATGAGCACTGACCAGGGGGTGGGGGTGAAATGGGTAAACAAAGATCATATAAAAATGTTACCTGTTTGGGTAGAGCACCGCATAGACTGGATCTCAGCTCCCCAGCTTGTTCCGTTGATAGAGTCACTGTAGTTTACTAAGTGTCACGGTGAAAATAAGTGGTATTGCTGTGTTCCGCTGTGTCTCAGACCTGGCGCATAACCGCAGGCCAAACATCGGGTAAGTCCGTTGCGGCATGAGTTGCCATTTTATTGTTCTGAATATGTAGAAAATCAGTTCGCCTGGCTACCGAATCGGCCCGCTGCCTCCCGAAGAATACACCTGCTGTGCTGTCCGGTGGCCGAGCTATTGGGTTACGCCTGCACTGCGCCTGCCAGACTACGCGATAGGGAGAAGACAGAGAACTGGGGGCACGGCTGTATTGCCAGGGCAAAAAACATACAGAGCGTCTGCGTAAATATATATGGTGACTAATAGGCCGAATATGGTCGTTCACTTGTTCGCTCCGTACAGCCAATGGTGGTGTTCCGGTCGCGAACATTCTCAGGCCCACTACGCTGGTCGTGTGTTGCTAAGCCGTTTGGTGAGAACCGCCAACTCACCTTTGTTCCGGACGTGTCGTACCGATGGTGACCTTGGGGATGCGTCACTCTCTGCACATGTACTTTTTCTTCTGTCTGGGCGCGCCCTGACAGCACCATGATTCTCATCAGTAAAATCAGGATGAGCTGAACAGGGGTGCTTCGAATATCACGGTCCGAATACACTGACCCTCTCCCTTATTCAGAGCTGACGCAACCAAGAGAAACGTTGATCTACTCATTTGCAAACAAATTTGGTTTCGTGAGAGACTCACCTGGAACTCAGCTGAATCTCTCGTTTGTGAGTTTCCAGGCAAATTTGTTTGCAAATGAGTGTATTTCGCTAGATTTGTGCCATTTGGTTTCAAATAGAACATAAAGTTGGCAGGAACTCGGGGACGCACCCACCTTGATGAGTCCCAAGAAGGGCGAAACCGGTCGTTGGCTGTCGAGGAGTTTTCAGCAACCTTATGAGTAGTGGGTTATGAATATAAACCTTCATCCACTTTGGTGTAGACGGTGCAGTAGACGGTGTTATAACCCGACTTTTTGTGTGGATAAAAGTGTAGCCTTGTCCTTTGGAAAAGTAGCGGTGTTTTGGTAGCATACGTACTAGCCTCCACTGTTCCAGTTCAAACGATGAGATCCCATTCTATGCTGTTTGTCAAAGGACGCGTCATTAAACAGAGCTTAACCGCGTAAATTTCGTAGCTATGTGAAAGCTCTTACGACAGTCCTTACGGCTTTGTCCTACTGGGAGACAACCGGTAGAAGAAGCCGCACTCAGTAATAATTTAAAACGATTAACTATATTGCAACTTCAAATGCATTGTTATTCCCCTCAATCGGAAAACCTTCCGTAGCATCATAAGGACCTACGTCTTTCACAGTTTCTGTACATGCGTCGTCGCCGAGGCAGGTCATATTGTGGAGCATTCTCAAGCATACAATTCCCGGTTCAAAGTTCTAAGTAGAAGAGGAAACGGGACTTTTGTCAACAATCTTTTCTGTCATGGTTGTCCTTGCGCTATGATACCACGGTTTTTACTATATCTGTTACTCGTTACTACCTTTAAGGGATATTTGAGTCGACCACATGGTTTGTTGAGTTCAGAAGTAAGATTATTAAATTTTTAATGTATTGCTATGACGGTACTTATGTCATTCGTTCGACCCGACTAACTGGATCCATGGTCTGTGAATTTAGATCTTCCCTCAACTGATGAAATTCTACTATGCCTTCCCAAATTGAAACGTCGTCAGAGTGCCGGGTCAGATGATCTTTCACCAGCGCTAATTAAAGATGACGACGCACTTTTGGGAGCCAGGTCACTTTCCAGAAAAATAGGCTAATCGATCATCATTACTGCATTCAAAGGGATACACTCGGCAAGTGTTCCACGTCATGGAGGTATCAGTCTGATGCGTGCCATACCGTGACCAACAGTGTCAAAAGCACTGCGGCAATTAATCTTGGCATGTGAAATGCAAACCGGAAGGTATCGGGGAAAATTTAGCCTACGTAGGATGTGCTCTGATCACATTTTCACCTGGGCATCACCAAACATGAAGCCAGCCAAGAAGTGCCGTTTTCGTAGGCTTCAAAAGAGCTGTTGATTTTGTAGATAAGAAGCAACGCTTTGCTCCTTCAATTTCCACAATTTCCATCGAGTAAGAGTTTGCAACAAACCTTCCAGAGGTCTTTCTACAACTAGTGGGGTTCGGCGAGATCGTCTTGTCTCTTGTTTCCTGTTCACTCCTATCATCTAACTGCATAAGTCAAGAGATCGATGATATTGATATCCGAATTCTATCTAGAGAAAGATGCGTGAACTTAAACTGTGTTATCAATATTTTCTTGTCACCTGGTGGCGCAAAACCTGTATTTTCCGTTCGCTTTCCTTACAAGCACAACTGAGGAATTGTACGCACGATTGGCTTCTTCGATTATGCCATTTTTCAACCTCTCCTGAATCTGTTAATGGACCTCCTCCGGTAGATGGAGCGGCAACGCACGGTGGACTTAGGGTCGAAAGGGGAATTTAGTGTCCAATCCAGGGACAAAAGCCAAATGAATCCTCATCACCCATGAACAGTTCGGAATATTCCTCGACCACGGACCCTACTGACGGCACGTTACAAGACGGAAGTTTTCGGACACGCAGCTCACTCACGGCAGCGCCTGGGTAACCTTCCAACTTGATTGCGCCATACTTTGTCACCAGCCTTCCCTGCTTTAGGTCAATCACGGCATCTGTGCCCTTGAGAAAATCAGCTCCCAATATTGTCTGCTCTACGTCTGGGCTGATCAGGAACGCGTGCTGCACGGACTTGTCGCCTAGGCGTATCGAGTGCCTTGACAGTCCGTCGATCTTCAATCGATATCCACCAACAGCTCTCATGGCTAGCGGCACGGTCTGCGTTCAGCCTGGTTCCCTCTTTGCCTCAGCAATACGCCTGCTCCGGTATCAATCAAACATAACTCTTTTTTTCCGTCTACCTGGACAATGGCTTGTACGGCAGCTTGTGTCAGTGCGCTAATCGCGACCCACCCAAGAAAAGAAGAGACTCTAAAGTTTTATTATGTACAAGCGTTCGGGTACGGGGACACTAATTCTTCCAGTGGCCAGGCTTGCCACACATGTAGCACAGGTCGTTCGAGTAGTTACACACCAGTTACACACTAGTGGACGGGGAAGCAAAACTCTCATTTGCATTTTATTTACAAAAACTGAACAGCTATCTCTTCCTGAACGCGTTTTCCTGAACCTTCCTGGATAGTGATTGACTGTCGCTCAACTCCAAGCAAATGCTACAAAGCGACTCCACAAATTCCGTCATAGGTCTCACTTTTCAAGAGACTCAAAGCGAATTTATGTACTACTCGCATGCCTCCCCATTAGTAGTATCACCGTTACACAGGTAGCCTACTGTAGAGAGAATTTCGGATGTGAACCTTGCCTTCAAAGTGCAAATTAATGCATCGGTATTTGTGTCTTCTGTTTTTTCTGAAACTTCAGGGAGAGAACTTGAGTTCGTCGACCGGACTGTTTAGTTGAACAGTTGCATGAGCCGTAACTGTGCTAAGGTGGAACAAGTCAATGCGCGGGTAACATTTTCGAAGTCGCTTCATTCAAGGCATCGGAGACAAATTACACTGAATTTTAAGTGGAATGTGTACATGACAAATGTAGAAACAGCCTTACCCTATGTTTTTGAAATTTGGCCGGTTCGATCTTAGAAACTCAGCAAGATTCAGAAGTTCGATCATCGGTGCGTTCGCACTATAGCAGGCGTCAGTCGACTGTTGCATGTTCGCCTAATCGGTTACTTGAGGACGTATCAGAACTACTCGAGTAGCAAGTAAAACTCCTCATGTTCAGGCGCCTGGGAAATGGACGGCGCGATTCCATTTAGTGCCCATCGTGGAAAGTACAGTTTTCACGTTCAGACTCTTTTTAATGAAAGGTCTACGGATCGGGCTGCCATTTGGTACTCCCGCACCGGTGCTTTGGGAACATCGCATCTTCCATGTTAGAGCGCTCGCACATGGTTAGAAATCATGGAAAGCAAATGATCCCAACGGTAGATTGGCTGTCACTGTTTATTCGTATGCCTGGTTGAGGTTTGTTCTTAGGCCGTTGTATGTTACGCTTATATACGCTTATATTGGTTAACGCTTGCAAAGGGCGTCAAATCAATCTTACTGATGGCGTCTTAATTCAATGTGATAATGAGATGCGTTGATCTCACTGCTGTTCTGTTGATGACCTTGTCATTGTTGATCTTGTCATTGAAAGATACAACCATATGAAATAGCTCCCAGCTCGCCTCTCTATTCAGCGTTCATTGCAGTTAAACACCAGCATTTCGTCTCGATTTACTGTTGTTGTTGATAGTGATGATGCCTTGATAACGTGCACAAAATTACTTCGAGAGTAATTCCACCCTCCTAATGAAGTAAGAGTGTTCTAAGGTCTGTGGATTTCCAGGTGAACGCTTTAGGTCGAACGGTTTCAATCCCCTTTACACGATCGGCGGAGAAAGCAGCTTTCATTATTCACTAACTGCTTTCTACTTGGGTGAACTGTTCATCATCGACCTGGGAGACTCATACCTGAAAGACAACCTATCAGCCATAAAGCAAGTCGCTCTGGGACTGCGTCATTTTGTTTATTTCAGCAGGACTGTCTCAACAATGCATTCTTTTGAAAGAGAGAAGTAATGTAGCGAAGCTACTTTCAAACAATGAAAAATAGAACATTGGAACCTGTGTTGTGCACCTAATGATAGACAGGTGTTCCAAGGCAATTCACAGGCTTGTACGGACGAATGTAGGCAAGAACTACACGATAGCGTGCAGCAAGCATAGAGTCAATAATCGATGAGGAATTGGAAATATTTTGGTGTGTCACCTGAATTACGACTGTAAGGACATGACCGACTGAGGTGAAGCTTGGTCAATTTTAAATCACTTGACTTTGTTCAACTGGAGAAGAGGAAATGGGAGAAATTTGGTGAAACTGGTGATTAGTTCCGATGAAAATGAGTGCACGTGAATATATCTGGAAGCCAAGAAAATGGGCAGTTGGTATTTCTTGGTTTTTCCTGCTGAGTATGACATTGTGTTGTTTTCCATAACAATATGTGACGTCTCTTGCGTTAGTTATATGAGAAAAGTTAACTCATAATCAGCGCTAAGTAGACCCAAGCCAGTGCGTTAATCCGCAGCTTTAATTCATTTTAGGCCCAACCTAAGCAAGACGGTTTCAGATTGAAGAAACCTTTGTTCAAATTCTGCTCACTTCGTTGCTTGCTTTGGTTTCTGGTATGTTCACCAAGTGGAGTGCTGAAAGCTGTGTATTTTTTGCGACCGATAAGAGACTGTTATAACAGAGATGACTTACGACTAACTTACAATCGCCTCCTGCGAATCACACATGTTTTTCAGCCTGAGTATTCCAAGGTTCTGTTTACATGCGGCTATATTCGACGTCGTTCATTTCTCAAGATGAAGCTTTGTTACTAATAGCGAAGACTGTTGATGAATTTGTAAGCATCGGAATACGAACCAAATTATGCCAAAACACGGGGCAGGTCTGCTCCTTAAGTTGAGATTTATTACGTCTGTGATCTGAAATGCCAAGACCAGCGAGCGAAACACACTGTGATACATCTTGTCTTCATTTTTCGCCTTCTCCTTCCGGATATCTATGAAGCCATGTCGATTGGTGTGCCGCAAAAGCATCTCTACGGTGTGTGTGTGAACCCATTTTCAGTCTATCCAAAACATTGCTTTCTTGCACTGTAGTTGTCAGTAGTGTCGAACCTGACTAGCGATTGCAGGGCTTTTCGTTTTTCTCTTCTCCATCTGGTGCTTGTTGTTGGGCACGAAGGAGCGTTTTATAATACCAGGTCACGTGGACATCCAATTCAAAATGGAAATGAGTAAATCTGGTGGCTATTTACACAGATCAAACCCAATACTATGGAAAACATCAATAGTGGATGCAAATCACTCTCGAGCATTCACGTTACCAGTTTTGTTGTTGATTCGGAAAAAATGGAGGCGTTATTCCCCACCATCTAGTCAATATCTTCAGGCATTTAAAACACGATAAACAAATGTGAAAAAGCTGTGTTATACACTATGAGGGGTAGAGCATTTGGAAGCCAGTGCTTCTCGTTCGGGACTTTTTCGGTTGAAATTATAGTCTGGGCATCTAAAATCAGTAAAATCGTAATAAGCTGATAAGCATCGTGAATTAACCAGGCATCTCAAACAACTATGGGCAAAACTACAGAAAAGGTTTCATCGGAGAATTCGAGAGTGTTGCTTTTCAGTCAGCTGTGCGACCCTCAAAAATGGAGATACCGCCTCCCCGGAAGAGACGAGCTGTCGTCAATCATCATCATCATCATCATCATCATCATCATCATCATCATCATCATCATCATCATCATCATCATCATCATCAACAGCATGACATCAGTGTTCAACACCGATGCTTCACTGCCGTACAACCATGACTTATTTGAAAGCCTTATTGTAAAGAAAAGAGTAAAGGTGGACGGGGAAGGGACTTAGTGCTAGCTTAACACAATCATTCCGAGGTGCCTACACCTCCAGACATTCACTCAGGCAATCTGGATAGAAACTGACAACAAGAACGCCACTGACATCGGTTGGCAGCCATATCTTGTAGTGTCTCCAACCAGGCACAGTGAGCAGCACGCGGTCCCCATCCTGGAAGGCGAGTAGCACCGACAGCACCCAAGCGTTTCGTGATCTCCTTCATACTCCTCTGCCAAGTCAGGGATTGGCCACCTCTCTGTTTTCGCCACTCTGAACTGGGCATGGAAAACAGTACTCACTTCGGCAAACGATGGTTCGGCATACGTAACACATGTCCCAACCAACGCACCTTCTGGTGCTCACTCTACTCTTAAATAGAAGTACCCGTTACACAACCAAAAAGGCGCCTTCTAACTGTCTCGTTAGGGATTCGCCGACACCAACCCACACGAGCTATGGTTCTGAGACAACAAGGTCTTCATTAGAGCGAATACGCTACTGAAGTGCAAGTTAAAAAGGGGATTATTTTTGGTTTTATAGATTAACATGAAACAATCCAACGGCGAACCCTGTTTTCCTCTTGTCGCAGGGATTCGTGTTAGTCTACACTTGACATACGAAATATTGGATGTCGGTCTCACTGATTGAAATGATTGTGCATCCTTGATCGAGTCCGGAATTGGAAACTCGAACATCTGACATACGATGCATACATACTGGTCCTGTATGAATTATTACGTCTGTATCAGCAAAGGTGTTCGCACTCCGAATCTTCCGAGTAGCTTCACAGACCCGTGACAACACTTGAACTTTTGGCACTTCTTCGACAAAACTTTGAGGTTTCGAACAAAATCAGAGCTCGAACCCCTTTACCTGTTCAAATGCGATATATAAAGGACGTTTATTGTGCGCTGTTCAACCAGTGGAATCACGCTGAACTCGCATGCCTGGTGTGTGCAGTTTGAATTCCCTCAAGGTCAATGACAAATTATTGGTTAGTTTTACCAAGTGCTTCCCACAACTCGTGTGAACTAAAACAAATAACCATACCGGGACAAAAAGACATATTAGCATAGTTTCTGTAGATTTAGCTTGAAATCGCCCAGCTCTTAGTTCCAAAGCCTTTATTTTACAAACACGTCGTGAACCAAGATACTTATGGCCAGCAAGTTCTCAGAGAGCCTGGTACTTTTCTCTCCAAGAAATAATCGGAGAGATCCTGTTAGGAAGGGAAATGAACATAGATAGAACAATAATTTCAACGGATTACCGAAATTTCTACGGAAAGCAAGCCATATCAGAAGTGATTGTGAGCGTTCCAAAATGGTGTTCATTCACTGTCTAGTTTTACCTGTAATCATCACTTATTCGTTCCAATTCCTATTAGCAACATTTTCTATTAGCAACCATGGAACAACCACGCATATTGAACAGAATAACTAGAGCTATTAAAAGAACGACAAACAAGAAAATGGCGTCCAAAATTAGGACTGTACAAACGCCAACCACATCATCGAGGTTCCTTCGAGAAGCATTTATAATTAAACTCAAGGACTTTTTCTCACAGCTGTGCTGTAAACGTCATCGTTCATTTTTTTAAAGGAAAGTGAACTATGCTGCTTTTAGCGCATTGATCTCTCTGGACAAGTACTATACCATTTAAGATGAGGGGTTCATTACCTCGAGAAAATCGATTAGCGTGGGTGGAAATTAATGCCAACAAAATTCCATTTCTTATGCAACAGCAAGAATAGACAAGAGCTAGATATTCGATGTTATATCCAACGTTGGGGGTAATTTGACTGACATATTTTTTTAAAAAAATATGCTTTATTGGAAATATCGTCCGGTAAGTGAACACAATCCATACAGCTGTTTCTTCCCACTGGGAATTATCAGCAGTGCGCATTTCACGAAACTCCAGAGGGCCTCGAACACACGACTTCCCAGTCAGTAGATTGACCGCAAGCGATTGGCCAAGAGATGCTGATCAGTAATGTGATAGACACTCACACTACTATCGATGTATAAGTGGATTACGGAAGAAATAAAATTCACGCGATGGATAAAACTTCCATCTTAGAAGTCATTACTCGGGGAGCCAATCACTACGTGTGACCACGTGATGTGGATCCCGTGATTAATAAACAAGTGGCACTCTACCTTAAGTGCAGGTTATTCACGCTGCTGATTGGCCACTCCTGTTCGAACAGTTAGGTGTTCAAACCACTGGAAGTGAAGCCGCGGATTTGAAACTTCCTGGAGTTTCGTGTGAGGCGCACTGATAATGGTTCCCGAGAAAGGATGAAACGGCAGTGCTGTGCTTCTCGGCTTTTCAGCATAGATTCACCACACTTACAGGATGAACCGCCAGTAACCGAGAAAGGATGAAACGGCAGTGCTGTGCTTCTCGGCTTTTCAGCATAGATTCACCACACTTACAGGATGAAACCGCCAGTAAATTCTAAAGCGTCAACAAAACACGTGCTTTTCAAATGAGTTTACGTTGAATTTATTGTCTCCTAGTTTCCCATTTGGTCGATGGACTTGGTTCCAAATATCATCCATAGGTGATTAGAACACTGTTTGTGCCAGAACGTTGTTCGCTCGTATGCGATTCTATGCACACAAACCCTGTTAAAACCGATGCTTGGTGAGGGGAATATTGTTCGTTATAACGGAACACAGTCTCCATGCTCACCCTATATGTCTCTCACAACAAGACAATTCAAACTAGTGCTTCTATGAATGGTTTTTCTGGCAAAGTGGCGGCTGGATTGCTAACGAACCATCAGTTATGGTGCATAAGTGACACGTCTCCAAGTGCACAACTAATACCACTTACATTCTAATCTTGTTTTGTATGATTCAGAACGGATCGTCAAATGTCATGCAGTTGTAACCCAGCTTTGTTCCGCCATCCATTATAAACTGAACCGCAGTTAACAAAGTGGGATCACTTGTTGCATGGTATTATGCTGCCCTGTAAATAGATTGTCACGTTCCTTGGGAGGTTTTCTAGTGCTTAGAAATTCTTTAGTGTTCGACACTTTCGGCTTAAACTCAGATGTTTGATGTTTGGGCTAGCGATGGCTGATAAACAAGCCCAACATACTACAAACCATAAATCTTGGCAGGATTAATCTCGTAAAACGTCAAAAAACCTTCTGAGATGTGTTACTTCCGTTCTGTAGTTCGCATCACTGGCACAACTTTGTCAGCTTATGGAAAACAGTACTAGCGATTGTATCACTTCGTGATATGGACACAGTAAAAGCTCAGTATATCGATGACGAACTGGTTGAGGTGAAAACCACGGTGCCAATAAAAGGAATCTGGCCAAAATGATGTCGACTAGTTGACTGAAATCACTGTTATGCTCTGATACAAGGTTGGCCTTGTATCTACCATGGTTTTGTTAATTGCGTCACGTTGCTTATCCTACTGTGATTTAATTTCTGTTTTGCTGGCATATATTTTTTCATGCACACAACGGTGCTTGTGATCTATCCGTTAATGGGCTTAGCTATCTTCCCCCAGCAGGCACCAGGGTGAAACGTCGAATATGATAGAATAGCATGTTTCTGTGTACGCAGTCGGTTTGTCTATTCAAACTGCTCTCAGCTCTTGATTGACCGGTGATGTGAGCCCTGGTGGATGGACTAGTAATAAGACAAGCAAATGATCACTGTAGATGTGATCAGTTAATCGCAAAGGTTAGTGCATATTCGGCCAGTTCATTTGCAATCGGGCAAGCTTTGTTCCTTGGGAGATAACTTTTGGCAAAACTTCTTGGTTGTTTACTTTCTTCCGGCACAAAACAGCTTGGGAATTTTCTAGGTTGGACGTGTCTTTAATTTACTGCTTCTAAGCTTGTGCAAAAGTGTGAAATTTCACCAGGGTGTGGGGAGTAGGCTCATGGCTTTTGCCCATCGGTTTTCATTAATGAGCAGAGCTACTAATGGACTATAATTTGCGTACACTTCTGTACGATAAACAATATCTGTGCCCGATTGATGTCATGACAGCAAAAATACTGTGGCGATACTGGTCTTGGGAGATCGAGATCAGAGGCCAGGAAATTAAGAAGCCAATAAGGTGATAAGCTGTCGTTCCAGAAGTCAGCTTCCACCATGGTGTGTGTGTGTTTGTGATAGAAATTGGAGATTATTTACTGTGCAGAATTTTGTTGACTTGTTTCCTTCATAATTCACCCTAAAGTGATGAATGAGCTGTGCAACCGCGCAGCTTTGCAGAGGAATGAGGGAAAAATTAAGACTGGCTCTACCTTTTGCGGGATCAAGATATGATTGAATGGTCCATGTGTTAATCAACTCTTTATGGTTAGGATAAAAACACTGGATGTTTGGCATATCAAGCACTTGCCCGTTGCCGTAGCAAAAGCCTATGACTAAAGTGGACACAGGCACGAACCGAATTCAACTCCACTCATCTCAATACGGAGAGACACCGTTACCGCCTTCCTCACAGTTCTCGACCCATGAATCTTGTTTTTCTGTGAGTTGATTACAGACAAGTATCTATCATTTTTTGAGGAACCTTGTTCGTCTTCATTGTCTCCTAAATCAAATTTAAATTAACGAATTTTCGGTGTATGGGGGTGGGTATATTGTAAAATCACTTTCTGGAATGTGGTTTGTTTGCGTAGAATCTATGGTAAGAATAATCATTATAGTACTACATAGTATGGTTTAGTACAATATATAGAACAGTATAGTGCATCAAACTTTCATCAAACCTGACCTAATCGCTGTTCGGGATCGCGAGCAACTCTAATAAACATCAGCATAGTCTCGGGTGGGCGTGGAGTGACAGTGTGGAATGAGAAGAAGCAGAAGTATGGTGCTGATGAATATTCTCTCGCTATAATCTCAGCTCTACGTGCAATTGGTTGCGATGTTGACTTTTTGGTTCGCCAACCGATGATCATCTCTTATCGAGGGATCTGCTTTCCTCAGTCCGCTAAGTCTGTTATTGGACTGGGACTTCCTAAGGTCGCAGTCAGTGACTTGTGTTGGCTTGCCATTGTGGGTCTCTGCGTACTTATGACATTTTTATGCGTGGCATTGAGTGTACATTCTCGCCACTTAATCTCATACCAGACCCAGTATGACGGACACTTTGTGCCTGATGTGCGAGTTTTGATCATGCTAGCGCTTACCGCGCCCTGAAGAGTATTCAAAATTGTTTGCCCTTTCTTCGGGTGTTGTTCTTTAGACGCGTGTTTCCGTACCAAAATCTTTACATACTTTAGGATTCATCTCATCCGACTGGAACTGTTGGGGGCATAAATTCGAACGAGATGTTTCTCTCATTTATCTCGTATTCTCCTGTTACCCTTTCGCATTCAGAGCTCACATTCACTTTTTATGTTTGTGACCATGCTCTTCAAAAATAAATGACAAAATAACACAGCATGGTATATCAAAGAATAAATAGTAGGGCTTTAAAATGTATATCATAGTATGGTGTCGTCACAAATGGCCTTGACTTACATTGTTTCCCCAACTTGTACCCAAATACGGTTCGTTCACATATTGAGTTGGTTTCCAACTGGTCAGTCAGTCACTATATGCACCATATTTATTCATGTTTTGGCAATTCGCTAAAGCAGATGACTTTACTCCCCTCACATGACTAGTTGGTTTTTCTACTGATTTGTGTCGTGCTTTTCACGATAGGTACGGTACAGCCCAGCATTGTACACAGTTACACTGTCTAGTATGGTATTACAATATGTTTGTTTAACTTCCGTCAGGGTTGCCGAAACCCCGGTCGCGATTAACGTCTGTTGTCTGCAATTCAGGTGTCAATAGTCAAGTAAGGGAATAAAAGCAGCGCTCGACTTTCACGTTTGTGTTTCACTAACCCTCAGTTTGTTGTCTATAACATGCACTTCAGTAATGACATAAAGCCTCTCGCTTTCTACAATTCCGGTACTTTGAGATTTTTGTTCACTACGGGTAAGAACAAATATGGTTTTCGTTAGGTCAAGCAATCTTACAGTCATGACGTATTCCTATGAAATTCCAAATTTAACTCACATAAATAATTTGCCAAACGATCTGTGTTTCTTAAAAACGCATAACGCGTATGCAGTAAGTCTTTATCAGAAGGAGGTGCAGAGCTTCCGTGTATTAAGACCCTTGTTGTAGATACGCCTATCTTCGGGAAATGTTTCACCCGCCTAAACTCGTATGAACAGGATTTGCCAAGTATTAGGTACACATGGCAGTGGAGCGTAGGCAGTTGGGTTAATTTATTTCTCTAACTGGTGCAGCCATGACAAGCTGGACACTTGAATTTTTTTCGCAGACTTTGTGGGAGTTGCGGTGAAATGCCAACACAGCGTGAATCCAGTGGATCAGTCAAAACCTATGTTTGGCAGGTAGATGGGTGAAAAATAGAGGATACCGCGCTATGTATTTTCATAAGGGAAACTACTCACAAGGTTGCTGAAAACTCGTCGACAGCTCACGACCGGGTTCACCCTTCTTGGGGCTCATCAGGTAGGCGCAGTCCCCGAGTTTCCGTCAACCTTATGATCCACGTGAACCCAAATTGCACTGTTTTCTAGAAATACACTCATTTGCAAATCAATTTGGTTTTCACGGGAGACTCAATCGAATCTCTCGTTTATGATATCCTCCAGCTGAATGTGCTGCACACAGCCCACCTCATGATTCGGTTCGCACGATATTCGAGATATCGCAGTATATTTTCACAAAGGAAACTACTCACAAGGTTGCTGGAAACTCTTCAACAGCTCACGACCGGTTTCGCCCTTCTGCTTTGGGCCCACCAGGTAGGCACAGTCCCCGATACCGTGCTATGGTTGGTTGCCAACCCTTATCTGCCTATCCACAATTGATAGATCTGTTCAGTCAGCTGTCTGAACGAGCAAGTGAAATGTGAGTGCTTGGAAATGAATCTTTTAGTTAGCGAAGTACACTCACCTGCAAACGAATGTAATTTTTTGAGAGACTCACCTGAAACCCGGCTGAATCTCTCATTTGTGATGTTTGCAGGCAACTGACTGTGCTGCAGCAGGCCGCTTCATGTTTCAGTCGCTACGATATTCGAGATATCACGATACACGTATATTCGTAATGCACTACTGATAAGGTTGCTAAAAATTCATCGAAATCTTACGACCGGTCTCGCCCTTCTTGGGGCTCATCAGGTAGACGCAGTCCCCGAGTTTCCGTCAACCTTATGTTCTACTTGAAACCAAATTGCACGAAATTAGCGAATCACCCTATGAATGGTGCAATACGAATATACGTGTATCGCGATATGTCGAATATCGTAGCGACTGAAACAGATGGCGGCATAACACTCATTTGCAAACAAATTTAGTTTTAGGAGAGACTCACCTGAAACCAAGCTGCATCTCTCGACTGCGATGTTTCCAGGCAGCAACCTCATGAATAGTGTATTGCGAATCTTCTAGTTCTTTAAATTCTAGGGTTAGGTTTTTTACTGAGTGGCTGAGTGAAAAAAACCGTTCAGCTGTAACGCTCTTCAGGCGCCAAGCTGACATGCCACCCAAGAAGCAAGAGGGCTGGGATACTGCCAGGTTGCCCAAGCCTAGACAGGGGAAGTCGGAAGGCAGAGATCGGGTTCGAACCACGGACTTTCCGGTCAGTAAATTCTCACTTTAACCACTTGAGCCATCTCGCCGAGTGACTACCCAGTAAAATAGTGAAGGCTCTCTTTGCATGATCTGGACAAATAATCAGGGATGGAAGCGCCACCGCTAGTGAACGACGTTTTTCATGGACACAGATTCAATTTCCGAAACTGTTGGTGTCCAGTGTCCAAGCATTTGAGTTGCACCACTGACATCACACACGTGTAAGTGGTGTGGGCACGCCAACCTAGATATAATTTAGGTGGAAATCGGTACATATTGAGGTGCTAGAGATCCTCCATACTCTTCATCCCTACGGTCATTATAGCCAAAAGCATACTTAGGTCTTTGAGTTTAGACAGGAATTGTGTGGACTTCTGTTCTGTTTTTGGCAGTGGATGACAAGTAGGCATTCAGCGGTTTAAGCGTTTCTATTTAATTATCATCAAACAATGTTGTCTTAACCCAGTGGATTAGTTAAACGAAACAGCTAATTTGGTAGCTTATCACGGCAAAAAATGTTTCTGTTAGAAGCACTGCTAGTGTTCGGCGGCCATACTTCACCACCTCTGATCGCGAATTCAAGCCTCTCTCTGTCACCTCTTTGGTATTGCTATATAGCTGGGGAGCACGGAAGCGCAGGTACTGAGATGGTTTATCGGGCAGGAAACATGGTGTGAGCTCGAGCTAAGAAGCTATCTGTGAGAGTACACGAATGAGCTCCCGTCTAGTCTTGCACTCACTGCGCTCAAAAGAACCTCAGTGGATATCTCAAGTATTTCCCCATCAGTAAATCATTGACTTATACTATCCTCTCATCCGATGAGTTACGTCAGGCGGGCATCACATGATCACATATATTCTCTCCATGGCCTCCTGTATCTACAAAGCGCTGCTTGTCATCCTCTATCCTCTGTCCTCATTACACCTAAAACACCCTAGGGCACACATTCAATCCCAACTGATCACATTTTGCTTCATCTTCTTCATTTGTACACCAAGAATTACAAGCGTAGTTCCTTTTCATGTTGCCCACAAGTCATCAGGCACATAACTCCCCGGGACGCATAGGTTGAATGTGGGTCTAAATTGAAATCGGAGCCACGGCATGAAAACTATTTCGCCTACGCTACACTGACTTGGCACTCGAAACCACACGTGTGCATTTCCCATGCATTGTTAATAAAAGCAACACATCATTTTGAAGGATGCGTCCATCAGTTGAAACACCTGGCATGCAAATAAACAGCTGTTTTATCTTTGCCTCGCTTCAGATTCTCTGACGCCACTGATTGAACTAACTTCGTTCCACACTTCTGAAATCCGTCTCATACTTTTAAAACAAGCTGCTCAGTAGTACAACACAAACCTCGAACAACACATGATGACTTGGAAGCGTGATGTTTTTTTTGAGTGCCATTTTTTGTTTGGTCCGTCAAACCCGCCCCAAGTCAATTTGGATTTGATATGGTTGGTTTGACCTGAAAATTTTCAACGAATTTCAATTGAATTCCCTGTTCTAGGCACCCATTGCCCAAAACATGAAAGCTTTCCCTGTTCATATGTGATATCCAAATGTACCCGGCGTGAGTGGCAAGGTAGGCACCCATTGCCCAAAACATGAAAGCTTTCCCGGTTCATATGTGATATCCAAATGTACCCGTCGTGAGCTGGCAAAGTAGTGGTGAAACTTGCCAGAGACCCTTTGTATCCAGTCTTATGTACTTTTGATGACCTCTAATAGGGGCTCTATTCTTTGTGTTGATGTGAACAACCAGCGGATGATTCTCACCAGGACGGGACCGTGACTGTTCAAATAAGGCAAAGTTCAAAGTAAAATACTTTACAAGGTCCAACGACCAAACAATAAATCCCAACCGCACTACCTGTACTCCCTCGCTCTACCGGAAACTCAAAATTCTTAGCGAAATACAGTTGGCGAATGAAGTTTCTTTGGGTTATCAGAGAATTGAAAGCATTTCAAGATTATTGCTTCCTTCCAGTTGACGAAGAGAATGACGAAGAATGGAGGTTTCACAATATGGTTTAAAAAATCACCAGGAAAACATGGGACCACTCTCACTTGAACACCGATGCAACAAGTCATTTAGCAACTTCTGTAGCATACCTATGTCACAAAGTGTATTTTGCTGAAGTAATCAGTCAAACGGCAAAAGCCAGCGGTGCACATATGCCCTTGATTATACCTCAAAATGTGTTTAGATTTGGCCAGTACACTTGGTTTGAAATCATCGTGAATCTAACTGAGTAGGAAAGTTCACAATAATCTTTGATCACAGGTTCCACACAGCACCAATAGATAGCACGGTTCTGCCCGTATCTGCCCTTGATCTGCACTGTGAACAACCCAGTGTAAATGCTATCAACCCTGTCACCTTAAGTCTGCCGTGGGTAGCTGAACAAACTCGAAAAAATCAATTCAGAGGTCGTGGCAGCCTCACTGTGTGATTTTTATCGATCACTTTCGTTTGATTAACAGAGCAGCTTACGGTGAGCATCATTCAGTCTACCAAGAAAGAAATTTCACAGGAGGATTTCGATGGGATTAGTTATGGTGTTCATCCACGCCATTTCGAAGTTGTATTTTGAGAAGAACGGCATCTGTGAAATTCAGGGAGGTTCATATAATGAGTTATAGTCAGAGAATGAAAAGGGTTTCCCGAAGGGGAAGATCCAAAGGAAATGTACTGCAATCTTGACTGTCGGGGGCTAGTAGTGTTTGACTCAGGCCCGAATAAATGAGCTGCTTGAAAGAATATAAAGGGCGAGTAAATAATATTCGAAAGTTTCCTCCCAGCCATTAGCAGCAGGAAAGTTCCTCATATTTATTTCTTCTACAAAATCATCAGATTACTTCAGAGGGCATCCTTGTGAGACATATTTCGTCTGTGCCACAGGGATTCTCTATAAATATAGTTCATTATATTGACCTCAACATCCGTAGATTTACTGATTCGTCTTTACTGCCGAATCATACAAGAAAAAACAGATCTCCAATTTTGTTCGCTGAATTCAGATCGCAGGGGCTGTCTCAGAGTTTCCTTTGGCCTGTATTAGTGATGCATATACTCTGATATTACGTTCAGGTTGGAAATTCCCTCAGAACGATCGCTCAGCAGTTTTGTGATTCACTTCCACGTTTGTCTCATTTCTCGTTATAAGATGCAAAGTCACTTTGTAAAATCGATTTCAGTCAGAACTTCTTTTACACTCACCACACTGACGCCTCTAATAGACTGTGTCCAGATTTCCTTCAAAGAGTTTGCACGACCTTGTGCAAAGGCCGTGATCACAAAGCAAGCAATTGGTTACTTAGCCCAGACGCACGATCTAGATGTCCTGTCTGAAAGATAACGTATTGTACAGTTAAACGACGGACGGTCAGTAATAATTGTGGCGAAACCGAACTCTACGAACTTCACCTGCGTTTGTTCCGTGGTTACCACTGGGCAGTGAACACTATACTGAATTGGACGTGGACAAACAGAATAGATAGGCAGACCGTGGTTCTATAAGAAATTATCAGTAAATAATGAGCAGAATTAAAGGAAAGCTTACGGCTAGATCGAACCATGGGCAGTTAGCAAACAGGATGGAACAGAAAGGGCAGTGTGCTATCAGACAAATTAAACTGGAAAAATGTTATGCATTTCAAAGTGGGACAAAATGTTCAACAACAAAACCAAAAATGAATGTAAATACATCGAGTCATGGAAACAGTCAGTAGAATAGTTCAGTCCTAAAATTTGACTAGTCACCGGAAGGGTAATGAATCGATCCGGGGAATAGTGGAAAAAATAATTACGTCACGTAATTAACAGAGCTTATGTTTAACGTTTCCGGCATTGATAGAATCACAGTATTGGTATCAATCACATGCTTGTTATCGACCTGGCTGATCTGACAACGCAGTGCCAACATCGCCAAAATGATTCGCCCCGGGTTGACATGTTTCATCAGATATTATGTGCTTTTTCGCAGATGAATACAACAATCGGTTGACATCTAGTGCGCTTACTATGCGATTTTGCTTGTCAGCCTACACAGAAGTAAGTCGATTGATGACCACTATCTTTTGCATCCATTTTTGAAACTGATACACCAATACCACAATCGTCGCTATTATCGTAAAAACAGTAGTAGTTGTTGTAGTAAAAACAATGATAGCCTAAATGAGAGAGACGGTAATATCGATCAATTCAATCAAAATGAACTAGTCAGTGGTTTGGACCGTACCTTTTGAGTGAGCCCTGAAAACGTCGTTTCTGTACTCGTAGAATCACGGGTTATCTTAGTCTGTTATCTCGGTCTTTCCAGTTTCGCTACTTTTGTTTCACGAAACTCATGTCACGTACTTTGATTCGATGAGACATTCGATTTACTCAGCTATCATTGAAGCACTTATATTCTTTGATTAAAATCAACTAAACGTCAATAAATACAAGCAGGTTTTTATGGGTATCACTGCGGGGAAATTACACAGCATTTATATTGCGGGAAAAGGACAGGAGCACGACTTTACTCTCCGATTGATTTTCAGTTATTTTCAGACGCATCCTGGAGCCAAAAGTGTCCGAGATATCTAGGTCTTTCACACTTGTATAGCGGCCAACAATACCAACAAAAAATCAAACAAAAGAATTGTAAAAACCAAAAGAAAACGATCAGTTTAGATAGCTGGGAATTCCCCTATATAAACAGTGTCTTTCATGCCGTTTAAATCGTATCTAAACACGAGATATCCATTTTCACTTTGGCGTTCTTATAGGCATTCTTATAGGCTAGTAGTGTAGGATTTTGAGCTTGGTCAATAATAATCATGTCAGCATTGGAAAACGAAACACTAAGCAGACAGCCACTCCTAACATATCATGTTCCAACCAGTTCGGATCCCACACGGGGTTGGCCTCAATCAAAGTGAACCAGTTAGAGCGGCGATGGAATGTAAAAAGATCTTTGCGTTCGTTAAAGCATAGGGCATCCAACATATTGTCAACCCTCTTAGTTACATCGAAGATATAGTCCTGTGTACACTAGGCTAGTTCAGTTACAGAGACAGAACGAAATCCGTTTTTCGAGAAATACATTCATTTGCAAATCAATTTGGTTTTCACCAGAGACTCAGCTGAATCTCTCGTTTATGATATTCTACAACTGAATGTGCTGCACACAGGCTGAATAGTTTATACTGCGATATCTCGAATATCGTGCCAACTAAATAATGAGCCGGCCTGTGTGCAGCACATTCAGTTGTAGAATATCATAAACGAGAGATTCAGCTGAGTCTCTGGTGAAAACCAAATTGATTTGCAAATGAGCGTATCTCTCAAAAACAGTCCAATTTGGGTTCAAGTATGTCATAATGTTGACGGACCTCGGGGACTGCTTGTATCTGATGAGCCCAGAGCAGAAGGGCGAAACCGGTCGTGGGCTGTCGACGAGTTTTCAGCAACCTTGTGAGTAGTTTCCTTTATGAAAAAATCCGTTTATGAGCATGACGGGCGAGTGATGACAGCCTCGGCTACCGCAATACTACACAGTCTGAAAGTTTTGCACCAATTTTGTGCTACTTTTGTACATGGTCTGAAAAGCCGTGTGCCAAATACTGTCGACCAAATTAACCAAGTAGAATTGTGGATTTCGTCTCTAATTCCTCCCACTAACGCTCAAATAACGGATTTCGGATAGTGTTCTCTGATTTATATGAACAAATCTCCAACGCTCTGACTGACTAAGTAATAGGCATCGATTTCTCAAAAGCAAATTGCTAAACAGAAGATAAACAAAACCGACAGGAATGGACGAATTGGAACAGTGTTCCTCAATGCAGAAATGGCGGCGCCTATGGGAGCTAGAGCGTACTTTTAACGCTGCTTCACTTTGGTGCGTCTTGAAGAATCCCCTTTTACCCTAGAGAGTAAGATGTGCTTCGTGATAGTTTTCGGCTGGTTCAAGTGGGCCTATTGTGGGCAATCTAAAGAGGCCGCATGTAATCAAACATGATTTGGGTTAAAGACGTGTCCTGTTTGAGTCAGAGCTTATGTCTCACTGAACCAGCCCCTCTTGCATATCATTTTAAGCACTCATACTGTTGCTCAAACCTGGATTATTTCACTCCCATGGCGTCACAAACTTTGTGACCAACAGGAGTGGTTCGCGACACGAGTCATCATTTGGTCATCTGTCACAGTAGTACATTGAGAATCTCCTTAGTGTATTGCAGCCATCAGTGACAAATCGGCTAGTAACAATTTGGTGTCCAACATTCGGCTTTGCAGAGATTGCTTCTACGTAACGTTTTTATTTGAAAACTTGTGGCCCAACAGAGATTATGGTATCAGTTCAACAGCGCTTTCTCATCAGGGCTTTTCTGGAATAGGTCATGTGCAAAAAATCCGAGAGTTTTAGTTTAGACTGCTTAAATTTACACTAATCAGATGAGGCACCGCCTGCTCAACTATTCTTCTGATGGTTTTGTATAACCGACATCAGTAAGAGCACATCACTGTTCAGCAGTGATGCTTCACTTCCGTAAATTTTACCGGATAGTCGACTGTATTCAAACCACCTCAAAATATTGTCCAATAATTCACAACCAAACTAACCAGAAGCGGAATTCAGTTGTGCCAGATGCTCTCTAGCCCTCGTAATTTACACAGTTTTGTTTCTGCCTTTCTAGTCATGCTATTCTCTTCGCTTCTTACTAGTTCGTTACATCAAATCACATCTGTCTATAGATGACATATTACTCCGGACAGTGCGTTCTTGTAAGCCAACAAATGAGGCTATATGTTTCGTCAGGAAAATGTCTTTATTTATTTGGAAATTCTGCAATCGAGTGACCAACTCATATGACATAGTTTGACATCAAAAACGGCACTGCTTCTTCAGGCAGGGAGCAGGGAGAACAATCACTGTCTAGCTGTAACACTACTAATAACGCTGCCGAAAACATTTCAACAACCCATGACCGGCTTCCCGGAGAATCACCAGGTGGGTATAGTTCCGTAAACTGGGTGGAATTAGCAAGAAATGTTCTCATTTTCATACAAATCCAATTTTGACAAGAGACTTAACTGTATCGCTCGTTGATCATGGTACTCTTCGTATTTTCTGATGTGCTAAATGCCATCCATGCATTAATATACGGAAATCGCCGAACATAGAGACAAGTGAAATCCACTCTCGCGCTCAAAAACGATAGAAGTTGAATTTTGAAAAAGGCACCTGCAGTTGCATCAAATTCATCCGCATGAAATAATTTATCAGAAACACACGCAACCGTATTTAGCCAACCTGAACGAGGAGTTGTCGTTAGTTGCCATGGCATTCACAAGACTTCTCAGCTTCCCGACAAACATTCAGTCGGTACCTTGCTGGTTATATGTAGTGTGCTTAGTATATTCCATAAATCGTGTTGGTTAGCAATAGTTTCTTACCTGCTGAGATATTGTGTGCAACGAGTGGAATGGAACAATACTAGAGATTATGTATACATCATTTTTCCATGACCGAAATTTGAAGAACTGTTTCCGCTTAGCTGGTTCCTAAAGCTCCCTTTCTAGTCCTATTTTAAAACAGGGAAATATTTCCTATCGTTTATATTGTTATGACCATCTCCATGGTGCGTGAAAAACTGGGTCACCATGACTAGGGACAAAGGTATTCATAGGGTTTAGGCTCTTTTTGACTCTTTCTCGGTGATTCGCACTGAAGATGAGCAAGTCCACTTACAGTCCCTTGATTCCCTCTTCTATCCAGTGGGTTGGCTGGTCGATTACTATTGCCATTGATCACCCCTTCTAACAGCAGTTATTCCACCGTTTTCTTTTTGTGCATTAACTGACGGCCTTGAAGCCGTCCATTGGTTGCTCCTGAGAATTTCAGTTCTGGTCTGCTTTGTCATGCTATAGCTTCCCAGATCAGTACTATTTGGAACAATCCTTATCCGTTTAGCCGTAATCCTCTGCTGAGATCCGCAGACTATTCAGCTAGTTTTAATGTAAATTTTCTGAAGGAAACTTTGAAGGTATCTTTTCTATACCGTGAGATTAACTGTCCAAATAACAAGGGATGGCTTGTTCCCCGTCCTGATTAAACTTGTATGGAATTAATATTTTGAGGCTAAGGATATCCTTACATTTCCTATAAAACGCCTCCACCGATTGATTTCACAGGCCTACAAGTGATGTTTTGCTATTATATTGCACTATCACTTTCTAGAGCTTTATTATCATGATCCCCGTTTAATTGAGGTCTAAACATCAGTGTGCAACTTGGCGCAAAAATGACTTCCCCTTCGCTCCAATTAGTCATAAGTGGTCATCGTATTTCACCGAAGAAATTTACCGTGATTTATACATTAAGAAGACAAACAACGCCGACAAGCCACAATTTAGATATGAGCTTTCGACGCCACATGGCATTAAATGAGTGCACACAATTAGCAGCTAGGCTCAGCTTTTCAAACAGGTTCCTGAATTCGAGAAATACACTCATTTGCAAATCAATTTGGTTTTTACGAGAGATTCAACTGAATTTCTCGTTTATGAAATTCTACAAGTGGAACATGAGGTTGACGGAAAATCGGGAACTGAGCTTACCTGATAAGCCCCAAGAAGAGCAAAACCGGTCGTTGGCTGTCGAGGAATTTTCAGCAACTTTGGGAGTAATTTCCTTTATGAAGGCTCCTGAATTCTTTCACACCCTAAACGGTTGTGAAAATGCCAAATTGTCGGCAATAAAAATAACTTCTGGGGAGGAAAGTCTCAGCGGAGCCGTCTCTTACTGCCCCGTGTATTTCGAATAACCTCATTACATGTTTCTAAAACGGATTAATTAGAAGCCTTATTTTACTTTGGGATTCTGGGTTGCGTGATACGGTGCTTATCATCGTTATTTTACCGTCGAAAGTGAGTTTATTTTTCTCAGTTCAGTGAAAACTGATGCAGGAATGGGAAGATCGAAAACATATCCCAAGAGAGATGAATTCAACTTGAATACACCATGCCGACATATCTTGTTCTCCTTTATATATATAATTAACAGAATTGTTCAGCCGAATTCCCATACCCACCCAAGATATTATGGCCTTCGGCGGATGACACTTTTATTGTGATGAAACGAGATACGTCCAGCGAATTTTACAAGTATCTGAATGAACCGAGTTCACAGATCACATTTAGCATGGATCTAGAATCAACATTTCGTACCCTGGCCTTTCTAGACTGCACGATACATGTGGGGGGAACTAAAGACCACAGTGCACGAAAACTCCCCGGACACTGGAGCAATTTTGAACTATTCGTCTGCCCATCTGAAGTCGCTTTTCGCCCGTATCGCTTCGTAAACGCTTGGGCGTGTAAGGGACCTGTGCACAGAAAAAGTTGATTGAACGGAGACCCGTGTTAAAGTAAAGAACAAACTTTAGGGTTGTGGATATCCAGCTAGTTTGATTAGGCATCAGTTGCGAAGGGTGTTGTTACCAGTAGCGAAACCCAACAGGTGATGTAAGGGTCGAAGCATTCTAAACACGGCTAACATAAGGGTAGCTTTCCAGAAGGAAAAAATCTTGCGCTCTGCACGGGTGCAATTGAACGATCGCCTTCCGGCAAAACAACCAGGAACTATGTCTACAAAGTTACGTGACGACTGCACTAGCGTCTATACGGGACAGACGGCTAGGGGACTTTGTACCAGAATCGGAGAGCATAGGAGGAAAATAAACAGGCCACGGAGGAACGCAGATGAATATCGAGCGTTACCGAAAGACTCGGCAATTGCGGAACATGCACTGGACACAGGACGCAGAATAGATTTAGAAAACGTTGAGGTTCTGAGGGGAGGACAACGGTCCACGTCACAGAGACTGGTGGCCAAAGCGGTAAAAGTCGCCAAGCATCCCAGCATTAACAGAATTGAGGGCATGGAACTAGCAAGCATGTGGAGAATGGTCTTGGATCAGTCGAGCTGACACTTGCTGGTGTGCGGTTCGCAGAAGTAGGAGTAGCCACTAGCGAAACACACTGATTTGCAAACAAATTTGTTATTGCGACTCACCTGGAACCCAGCTGAATCTCTCGTTTGTGATGTTTGCAGGCAACCGATTGTGGTGCAACAGGCCACCCCATGTTTCAGTCGCTACGACATTCGAGATATCGCGATACATGCCTAATCCTATTGCACTACTCATACGGTTGCTGAAAATTCTTCGACAGCCCACGACCGTTTTCGCCCTTCTTGAGGCTCATCAGGAAGGCGCTGTTCCCGAGTTTCCCCTTATGTTCAAGAATGAAACCAAATTGTACGAAATTAGCGAAATACACTCTTTTGCAAACAAATTTGGTTTTGTCAGAGACTCACCAACAACATATCATCTGAATTCCTTTTAACCTCACCAAACTCCCCTACTCCCAACTAAATTGTCACGATACACACAAGCCAACAAAGATCAATGAAATATATCAGTGGCATCTGCGGTGAACCATCATCTGAAGCACCCTGAAGTGGGAGATTAAGGACCAAACCCGAATCTGAACTAGCTTGACCCCCCCCCCCCCGACCCATCAATGCAAGATTTTGGCAACCACACTAACAGACAAAAACCATTATTTGACACCTAACACTGATCTAGCGCGCTATTATGAAGACGTATTAGTCACCTCCGGTGTTATCAGAATGACTTTGAGGTAATTTGCACACACAACTGCGGCTGGCCTAGTCGTTCAAATCAGAACGAACCATTCCGTCTTTGATAGATGTGTTGCTTACAAGCCTGAAAGGATACCCATATGGCGCAAGAACCAGTTGATCACGTGCAACATGTTCTGCCGTTGTGCAAGGTTTTGAAGGAGAGTAGCCGTGGCCGATCATGGTGCAGTTCCGACTTTTGTCAGATGGTTGCAGTCTTGTCTCACGACAAGTGAGCACGTCCTCCACGTAAGTAATACATTTCCGTATACGTGGATACTCGGTCTCCAACGATGTTACCAGCAAGATTGTCATCCTCCGGCCAAGCGAATGCAGATTCGAAAAGCCAACTACGCCGTCATTCAACCATATAACCCTAGAGATGGAAAGAGTCAGTATCTGCTGTGCTCGGTGGACCATAGGAGAAACTATACAGAGGAAACTAAGGCCTACCTTCGGGCACCAAACACTACTGAATAAAGGTGCTTTATACTCCGTTATATTTGGCCAAGCCGCGCAGTGCTGCTAACTGATTGAAGTTTGGTCAAGCCATTTGTCAGTGAAGAATTTGGCTACACGATTCGCTTAATAGACGATTCGTCGTCAGCTTTATGGCCGGTTCACTTTCAACACTCTTGTCGGATATTTCACCTTGATCACTCACCGCATTTGTGTTGTGTCTACGTTACTTTAGTTCTAAAGACCCCAAATCCGACTTCTTCGAGCCATATGAGGTCAAACTAAGTGTTGTTCGCTCTTGCTCGATGTCTTCATAGAGTGCTAATAGCTGGAGCTGTACATCGAAGCTGTTTTCAGTTCAGCCTGCATTTCTACATCGAGACCAGTGACCCCAAGTTACCCTGTTATTGCACTCCCTACTTCGGCACTATTCAGCGACGTCTTCTAACTTCAGTTTGACATTTGGTGGTAGTTCCAAAGAATGGGATTGGTTTATGCATGACAGGTTGGATAATTATACCAAGCAGCATATTCTTGGCTGGGTGCGCCTACTCAACTCCACGCCAGTAAGCACCATGAGAGACTCGGTATCCCAAGTCTGGATTCACCCGTTCTGATAAAGCTGAAAGCGTGTATGGAAAATCTGCTGCCTATGCACTACCGTAAACCGAGTAATATGTTTCACGGCCCTAATTCTGGTGAGGTTGTTCGGGATCTTAGCTTTCCGATTCGTGTCCAAGGGACGTGCGTGAACACCAACGAAGAACTGGTTGCTGCTTAGGTCGGTAGTTTGCGCAACAGCGTTGGTGGTTGCTTTTTGCTAGAGTTGGTCGCTTCACCCTTTCGAATCCATGGCTTCAATTTTCAGGTCGGACCTATCGTCGGGAGCTCATCTGCGGCATACATCTCTAATGCACTCTGCTGAGGACGAAAGTTAGATATGTCATAGTCATGGTGATCACGTGATCTTTTGTCGCGGAAACTGCTCTCGGTAGGAGCGTTTAATGCGCGCTGTGCAGTCCCGCACAGTAACACAAGGAGCTCAATGCACTACTCATAATTGGGTTTCAAGGGAACTCAAAAAGCATCTCCGTCTTCTTGTGTACATCATTTTCGAGTTTAGGGCACCTGCTTTGAAGTTTCTAACCAAACCTGACTGAACCACCGTTTTGGAGTTCTGTGAAACGGTACTAGACGCAATCATAATGTTGGCTAGGTTCGGGAAGTTCCGGCGAAGTGGTCAATAAACTTCATACGTGTCACATGGGTCAGTTTCGTTGAGATGTGCTTCCAGCCGTTGAAACAATACACTACAGACTAAATGAGTTTAGAAAGCGAACGCAAAAGCACACTGTTGTGAATACACTATAAAACGTGGAGGCCTTGCACGAAACCATGGCCAGTTAGGCGAAGCAGTGCCCTCTCCCGAACCGACAGTTATCTTTCTGAAAAGAACCTACCATGAATTTTACCCTCTTCTCCAACGATTCCCAAACCACTCACCTGAATACCATCTTATCCGTTTATGAATGATGACATCGAGAACTTCATTTTCTACACATTACCTGGGAGTAAATACACATAAAAACACGGAGGTGTCGGATGCTCTGAGAAGATATGACGGTTGCTTTGTTCTCCGAATTGGGCAGTTTTTTTAGAGGGAGTTCGGGTGAGTGTCCCGAGGAAAGAACTCATCCATGGAACGATCGACATCCCCATCTTCCATGTTGGTCAGGCGTTCTTGAAAATACCCGTAGATGGTGATTAGTCAATTCATTGGGTGATATGGCGGGGTGAGCGGATACTAGCTTAAGAATATCGCCCTGACTGTCACTCAGAATGGTTTGTAATCCTCAGGTTCCGAACTTTAGAATCTGTCCGTTGATCAGGAGTGATTATGTTGACTGCACCGGAAACATTTTCCATTCAAAAAGGATGCAGAAACGCATTTGGTAAAGACCCATTTTTCTTGCAACTGAGTGTAGTAATCCCAACTTTCTCCCTGCAGCAATTAGCTTTCATTTTACTCTTCAACCTCTGGTCTTATTTAAGTGGTTTTTCAAAGAGATAAACATAGATTGCTGTTGTTGTCGAGCCTTTATTCGGATAAGGCGCCAGGAGTCCGGGGCCCATTCTGGACAGTTAGACTTCAAAATCTGGTTTATCAGACGGCATGACCGGACATTAATCCTTTCAGTCTGTTTAGAACATTACGGTTTCGCCACACAATTAAAACCAACGCCTCACGGACTCAATGCAACAAAGGTGTACATAGACACCGTTATGCACAAAAACGCAATGACAGCTCTCTGGATATTGCACACACGACAGTTCGAATATGTTGTCATTGTATTATGTCACAGGAAGTATTCGATTCAGCTAACAGAAATATGGCAGTCAGTACTGCGAAACACGATCTATCACATGTTCAGTCTCGGTTAGAACAACTCAGGCAAATCGCACTAACTTATTCGCATCTAAATCTTGAAGGATCGCTTTTTATCGGATTTTACACAAAGATCATGACAAAGTGGAAGGGTTTCATGTAGTCTGGATTTCCGACAAGGCTGATGCACGAGGTTGACCCAGTGACCAATTTAGTTTCAGGCACTTCATTTCATACTAAGGGCATCTTCTACACCAAAAATCGTTTTCAGCGTTTCAGACAAATTTTCGAGCAGGTTATGCAAAGCATGTTTAAAACCCTGTCGTAGTCTGACGCCATGGGAAGAACATCAACATTTTTCCGTCCCGACTACAGCTGCTATCATCTGTTCCCGATGCGTTTGAAGCGCACTTAGAGGTTTCCATTTGTTTCTAATACCGCTATTTGGCTTGTCTTTGGGTGTGTCCAAGTCACATGACCATCAGCCAATCAAACACTTAAGCCACCGCACCCTCATGCACAGCTTTCAGCTTAACGTAAGACAAGTGTGGGAGAGCGTGCGCACGTGCCTATGTCCATCGCTGCCTTGACCTCGTCGATCGATTGTCCTGAATCGGTGGCATATTATCGGTTGTATGCATGGTCTCGGCGTTTTCGAATATGGTTAGCTTTTTCCCTACTGATTAAAAAGTCCGACAATTGAATTACTGTGGCATTCCTATTGTAGCTCTTGTCCAACAACCAACATACTGTTGTCTTCTAAATTCCCTGAATTTTATTTAGGAGCACTGACCCTAGCAGCACTTCGAAGAAAGAAGTGGGCGAAGTCCAGTAATTAGGCCACCTGAATCTCGGCGCACCTGCCTATATTGCACTAATGAAAATCCAATGTTGTACGTACTACGCAAAAAAGAGGCGAAATCAAGCTTCATGAAACCATTCACTGAACATTCTTACCGAAGAAGAAAAAGCCGTCACAAATTTGTACCTTCCGAATAAATTATTTCGTCCAGGAGAGAAACCATCACAATGGAACTGCTTTGTACTAATAACCTGTATTTACTGACCGAGCGGCATCGTAAGCAGCTAGTGTAACAATTTAAGTCGATGAGCTTTCCCACTGTATCGCTGGACCGGTTTCTGTTTGTTTATTTGGACAATAGTGTCCAATGACACATGGTTCATAGCTGATAAATTGAATCGAATTGCATTGAGAGTAGCGTCCTTCACTGCAGCGCGGGATGAACGCGGTGATTCTGGAACCGACACTGTGGGGGTTCTACGCGATTACTGCAGTCACCAATAATTTAGTTTCATTTTGAATGTGTCCGTTGTGAGTAAGCTGTTAATTTTCTCATGAAATGCCTCCTAAATTAACTATATCTACAAGAATCGTTTAAAGTCAGGATTTGGGTGATATAGTAAAAGCCTTGTCCGTACGATAGCACACTGACGACACTTTCAATCGGTATGTAAGGTGTGAACGAAATAATGAAGAAAAGAAAGAAATGAAAAAACAAACAATAATAAGAAACAATAAAAGACAACAATGAAATAAATAATAATAAATCATAAATTAATAAAGACAACAAAACAATAAAAGACGATAATAAAGACAATAAAATAAAGACAAAATTGAACACATCAACCAGGAGCTGCGGGGTTTTTCTCTATGCGCATTGCTGCAGTTGTAGCCCGGTCGGTAAACGTCTGGATAAAACAGACTTTCGGTGGAAGAAAGGACATGGCCCTTGTGTCAACGTCACACTCTGTGGTTTGTGTGACATTATCAACGACGTTTTTACCGTATTGTTCGGAGGTTTGTTCAGGCCAGTAAGGTTACCACGATATAGAATTATCACTTTTTCTGGTAACTAAGACTTCCGAAACCGGAGTCTGGTTGTTATTTGTACACACAAAAATGGACAAAATATCATACATTGGTCGGATAGCAGTATATTTCTGGTGCTGTAAAAGTTTGTTTCTTCCAAACCCTGTTTAGTGAGGACTCTTCTTTCAGGTATGAGTATACCAACAATCTGTTTCGCCAACTGTAATACACCGAGCCCTTCTTGGCTCCATCTGGAGCGAAGGGCGTATTGGGTGCGTCCGTTGTTGGAATGGCGTGTAAGAGAAACGACAAAAGCAAAGCCAACAAATCCAGACATAGGTGGAAAAATGTGCAGGAAAAATATTGCCGTTCCGGAGTGATTTCATGATTTCCCAAAAGTGCATTTTCCAATTGTTTATCAAGCAAGAAATTAGGCGTACCGGCTACACACAGGTTGTTCCGTGATCCTCTACAATTTACAAAATTAGTGAATCCATTTACTGATCTAATCACAATAGTACTCCAGTTTTTACTCACCATTTGAACGGGCTTAATGTGTTCTTAAAAAAGTATTTAGCTTATCGAAAGAATGTTACTGAAATGGAACAGTTTTATCTTGAATCTTATAGCATACTTTGGAGACGTGGGCTGAAGTTCACACCCCCCCTGCGCAAATTCAACCTCTGCGGGAGTGTAGTCCGTTTCGTTGAACGGATTTTCAGAAAATGAGTCCCATTATAAAGCATTAAATCATTTTTGTTTTCATGATGAAACTCTCACTGAGGCCTTGGAGGCGGTACCAATGTACTAAGCTCAACAAAAGTGCCGAGAGCAATTTACACTGCAAGGATGGTGCTAAGCAGATGTCAAACATAATTTCCCATACTTATAATTGCTGCACAACCAAGTAGTTTTTCTAATGCATTTTGGGTGCTCTATAAAGTATTGTCCTCAATGAAATTCCTCTAAATTTTACCGCAACCAAAACTAAAATTCAATATTTTTCGCGAGACTCAGGAAATCGATTTCCACTGAGCTGGACTGGGTACCATATACACATTAATGCTATCGAATGATGTGATCATGCTGGGTTTTTTCCGCGGTACAGATAACGCAAGAAACGTCTCCTTTTTTCCTGAGATGACTATATTTGAGCCCATTTATCATTAATGTGTTTTTGGAAATTTAACAAAAGTATGCAACAAATTGGTTGGATCTCTCCAAAATCAATTTGGTTTATTTGGGTGACTTATGAACTCCGGGACCTGTGTTCACATTAGTCAGGCCGGCCAGATAGGTGCTGTTTTCTCCCTATTTTACTCCCTTTATTGACTCTTGGAATATGTACGATGACTGTACCATGAGTTTATTCCATTTTCAAAGTCAGATTTTGTAGTAAGTACGTCCATGGCTGTCGAGCCAATTACTCGCCGAGTTCGTCCAATCGCGATGACATCTCTGGTACACTATAGTGTGTTGGTTTGTTGCAATTCAGCGGTGCGTCACGGTGTGGGTCACTCTTGAGTTTACTTTATGGAAAACTGGTACCGAATAACACTGGAGCTGTTCATGAACTGCAAACGTACTAACAATGGACAATAGCCGGCCACGTATCAAGTAACTGTAAAATACCATATCTATCAATCACATCATCCGTCTGTTCCTCTCAGTCCCGTTAAGGTCAAATAAAACAAAATGCACTTTCTGAGACTCTGAAACACATCTCGTAGGTACAAAGGGATCGTAATGCACCGATTGAAGTTGTTCCGAATTTGCCAAACGTACTTTCCACATGAAAACCTGTGTTACGATCACAAGGAATCATTCTGGTAGCTTCAAGATCCGACGTCGCAAAGCCAAAAAGCAAAGACAACACACTGTCAGACATCCATATTTCCACTGTCATCTAGTTGGTAACAGTACCGTGTTCTTAGATCACTGGGTCTAAAGATTGTATCCAAATCGTTTTGCAAATTAGTGTATGTCTTTGATTTGGTGCAATTTGGGTTCAAGTAGGACATTAGGTTAAAGGAAACTCGGGGATTGCGCCTACCGATGAGCTTCAGTACCGTGTTCTTAGATCACTGGGTCTAAAGATTGTATCCAAATCGTTTTGCAAATTAGTGTATGTCTTTGATTTGGTGCAATTTGGGTTCAAGTAGGACATTAGGTTAAAGGAAACTCGGGGATTGCGCCTACCTGATGAGCTTCAAGAAGGGTGAAGCTGGTTGTGGGCAGTCAAAGAATTTTCAGCAACCTTTTGAGTATTGTATCACGTCTGTTCTCAGTCCTGTTATCATAGTTTTGTCCCACCGACGTACTGTTCTGAACTTTGTTCCACGGAGAAGTTCGTGAGCTCTAGGTGTTTTATTTACACACTTTGAACAGATCAAAACGGCCAATATTGGTAGTACTAGAGTATGCTTCTTAGACCAGAGCTAACGAGCCGGGTGAATGATGCAAACGCTTGTTAATACCCGAATAAACCTGGAATAAAAATGACGAGACAAACCTGGGAGGCACTTTACAATCTCCGAAAGATCTTGCTTTCAGCCAAATCGATGACATAGTTGTTCTATGAAGTCCTTTCTTCAAAATTCCTGGCTCATGCATGTTCAACGCTTGTGGCATCCAACGGAATTTTGTTTCTTCGCACACGGTTGTTTGCTTTTGTCACACCTACGATACAACAGGTCAGTTCGAATCAGTGAAATTTTACCGTGAACTCCTAGTCAGGTTGACATCGCCTACTGATTTCACGACTGCATAGGTATTTAAGCAGACTGATAATGTGGTGACGTAGATTATACAACATCTTCCACTCCAACTGACCACTCTAATCGACTGGGAGTTTATTGAAGCAAGAGAAAAGCGAAAAAAGCCGTTTCCATAAGCACTGGGTTCTTCGGACACATCTGGGTCAGATTTTACTCGAAGGTTGAGAATCAGCGTGGACTTATCTCACCTTCACTGATAGCCATCGACATTTTATAAATTCACGAGAAGTCAAAACCCACATACTTTCTCGAACTCCTCGTATTGAACAAGAAAATCGTTGCATTTCAAAGATGAATTACGCTTGGATATGACTTGCCCGCAACGAATTAGGTGTTCTAAGGAATAAGCACTGTTTGAGAAGAGTGGACACGAATACTGCCCTAGCTTGATGAAACTCGAGGCTTTGTTGCAAAATTCAGTTCATTGAAAATCACTCCAGATACACAATGTTTTAGCGTACGTTAATTAGGTACTCTATGGATATCACGTGTAAAAGGAAACAACTAATTATAAGTTCAAACTGAATCAGTCATCGCAAGAAACATCTAGATCGTGTATCTGAGACTTCCAAGAGAACACAGCGCCCACCGCATGTCACAAATTTATTAAGATCATTATGCATTCATACCATTATTCGTTGGAAAACGTTTGTTTATTTCAGCTGAATTGAATGGAAGCAATTGCTATTTACGGCTCTGGAACACAGGCAATGCTCCATCAACTGTATGTCTGAGCAATTATTGATTTTTTTGTCACGTGGGATTTTCCGTCCCATGGCAGAGTGCCTTGGTCTATTTATTGCACGTAGACGACCTGGGAATCTTGAGAAAATTGCAGCCCTCATTGATCCTCATCATCTGTGGGTGGGTGAGAGATGATAGACGTGGTCATGGACATATTTGTCACCTCTACCCGTGTTTTTTTCTACTGTCTATGTGCCTTGGTCGAACGCTACTCGCTGTCGAATTCACGTTCTCTCTTGAGAGCACGCCTGTCTGTCTCTCGTTCGGGCTTTTCGCGCTTTGAGTTCGGAATGATGTCTGTTTTTTGAACAACGGTAAAACGTTTAGTGAAAGAAACAAGCCTCAGAGTTCTGTGTGTCCGCTGTGATGACCTAGTATCGGTTTTTCCATTAATTTATTGATGACTCTCAATGGAGAATTAAGTGCTAACTGCACTGACCCTCCGTGATATACTTTTCGAACCATCTGTAATTTCATCCGTGGATGGGACAACGGCCGACACCTTAAAATTATCAGCATAAATTAATTGTATGTTGTCGGCAAACTTATCAAAAACCGAAAATTGGGAGACTGGCTCAAAAAACTGTAGAACCATCACGGACCGATTTGATTGGATAACCTTTCAATTCCGGTTCCAGAAAATTTGACTCACTGCATGCTTCACAGACCGCGTCTCAAGCAGTATAACAATCAACATTGAAAAGCGACTTTTGGAGCTTTGTACACTCGGTTTCCCACCATTTTCTATAACGGTTTTGAGTCACAGCCTGTCTTCTCTACAACAAAATGAAGGTCAGTTTTTGATTAGTTAAATAGCAATATTGCTGAATTAGCTGATTCCGCTGTCTGCTTGTGGCAGTTAGCGGCACTGCCGATCATTCCAGTCTTTTGGAGTACAGAGCATCGTTTCACGTGATAAGCACAATAACGCACGGTCCTGTACAATTGGCGGTGTACCACAGGAGTGAAAAGCCGATTGTACCAATGTGGGAAACAAGTTGCTTGGGGTGGGAAACACAAGTGGCTAAATGCGCGTGTGACCCATGAAGTGTGCTAAGGTTCCATGCCAATGTCAGTTGCATAATGGACGCATCTTCATAGTTCTTCGGTGGATACCGAGATCCTTCACTGAAGGTTTTCAAGGGATAATTCACATGTGCCGTTCTTTATACCTTCTACACTCAGTTACATCTGACCAGTGATTTAAAGAATTTTCGTGTATGTGTGTGTGTGTGTGTGATTTCGGGAATTCAACCTCAGCACTACATAGGGCTTCAGATATTCAGTATTCTTGCCTTCACGTTATGACGAAGAAAGAAAGCATGTGACAGTTGCAGGCTCAAGTTGATTGAGTTGTTACGACTGGGAGGGTATTGTTGCTACCTTGATAAACTCGAAAAAGTTCACAAAACTAATTAACCTCTCGTAAAGATGCATTTCCCTGCGCCACAACCAGGAGAGTTACTGGGTCGTCGTTCGATGGGTCGGGCACACCAATCACATTGCTCAAATGTAAACACGTTCGCCCGTTCAGACGTGAAAACTCAGATGCTTCCAACGTGCGTTGGAGGAGTGGTGGTTACACGCCCGCCTTGAATGTCAGATGTCCGGGGTTCAAATCCGGGCACTGCTGATGAGCTCTTACAAGAGCGAAACTCGAGTCCACTGCTTCCCTTTCGTGTGGACTCTCGAAATAATTACGCCAGAATGCGAGGACGACCGTTCAAACGAGAGTGGTGTGACTATGAACCGAACATCTATCCCGCAAAACCCCAAAAATGAAAACTGTTTGAGGCTAGGTGACTATCAAGCAATGTTGATTTGTTTCCTAGCATTCCATTCCGCATCACAGCTCTGACACGCATTAATGTATGGCGACGTACGCATAGTTTGGACCTAAATTACCAGTCTAACTAATTCACTCCCAGTGAATCAGAGTACGCAAATGACAATAGCCGTAAAAAGTGACGGTTGATTGTATGTTATGGATGTTAAGACCTCTGTGAAAATTTCCCAGATTTTTCGGCAAAACTTTTGAGATGACTTAACAGGAATATTTGTGTACCCTGACAGAAGAAGGGTTTTTGATCAGAGGTTAACTTTATATTCCAGATCGGGCTGTAATGTTTCGGATTTTTGGCCGTCGCTATCGTTGGAGTTAGTTATCCATTCAGCGAACCACGAGGTACCTTCTCTTCGAATCTTGTATTTGGGAATCAAGATGGAAAAGCCCTGAGCCAATAAAATGTCCTCTTTGACCTCTGCAGCATCGGTTACTGAAATTAGAAATAAAATTTATTTAATAGGCCCTGAGATACACTCAACCAGCAGGACTGGCACTTAACTCGGCAAAGATTTCCTTTTCATAGGGGAAATTCATGAGCCCAAAGAAAAAATGACTTCCGGTATGCAGAAGTTAGCTTGGTTCATCATGTGGTTGGATCGACTGAAGTCCAATCTTAGTAATTTCTCACTATTTTCCATTTTTATTGCCTAATGTTGTACTGGTCTTATCTCCGTTCGGTACCAGACGCTGATCAGGGGGACCTGAGTGTTTATCCACCTTGTTCAAAGCTTATCAGAGAAATTGTTTGCGGATAAAAGGGTTGCCTACACTGCATATGGTCGTTTTCACTTTGTGGCTGACATTATTTTTACATGATTTCATTGAGTCCATCTCATCACAAAATTCATGGATCCTGTTAGGAGGACTACCTCCAAACGAACCAATCCAAATAACTAACGATTGGTCTTATATACTAAAACCTTGTTTCTACATTTCAGCCTCTCACTGACATCCTATCGGGCTGTTAGCTCTTTTTGTATTCTGATTCATTTGAATCCCATATCACGGAACGATCCACTTGTTTGCAGTATAACTTCCTCGAAGTTGTTTGTCTTCTCCATTTCCGGTGATCTAACGTGTCTGACTGATAGAACATCAAAGCGGACATAACACTGGCGACAGGAACACAACGCGAACACAAACATGTCATTTTCAGCTGAGGATTTGAAGGCAATCCTCCAACAGCAACGAGTGCAGTTCGAACAACCGCAATTGCGACTTATTCAGTTTCTTACTCAAGCTATCGGTCTTCAGACATCGGTTCCATCTCAAATTGGTACTTCATTATCCTTTGCCGATTCTGTCGCAGCAACTGTTATGGAATTCCTCTACGAACCAGCACCTGATCTCACATTTGATTCATGGTACAGTCGCTGGGACAATACTTTTCAGAACGAGGTTACCGACAAAGATGATGCGTGGAAACCTCGTCTCTTGGTCCGGAAACTTAGAACTCTCGAGCACGATCGGTTCACGAACTTTATTCCTCCCAAACATCCAAAGGATATAAACTTTGCACAAACAGTGGAACAACTCCGTGAAATTTTCGGCGAGCAACATTCACTTTTTACTGTTCGATACAATTGTCTCAAATTGGCCAAGCACGACGCCGACGATTACGTCACTTTTGCCGGCGTCGTCAACCGCGAGTGTGAAAATTTTCAATTGCAATCACTTACAGTGCATCAGTTCAAGTGTCTAATTTTCGTTGCTTGTTTTCATTTTCCGCAGTAATCAGATATTCGCACTCGACTGCTTTCCATGTTTGAGCACGAGAAGGATATTACCGTGAAAGTACTCACTACCGAATTCCAACGTTTGCGTAATCTTAAGCACGATACCGCAATGGTACAGCAGACGTCACGACCTACTAATCCCAGTGGTGTCATGGCATTGAAACAAACCACTGTTACACATGAGAAAAAGCGCCAACACCGTGTTGGTCTTGTGGCGTGTGGCATTATGCACCTTTCTGTCCACTCAAGGAGCACCAGTGCCAGACGTGTCATCGGTGGGGCCACAAAGAAGGTTTCTGCCGTACCCCAAAACCCACCGCACCCAAACACCAAAAGAGCTTCGATGGTCCACCCAGCAACACAGTCAAAAAGTAGCCGTACAAGAAACATCCGCAGCCCAGATCTGTGTTTGCAACATTCCAAGTTGAATTAGAGTCCCGAAGGAAGTACCTTAAAGTTTCCATCAACAAAGATCCAATCCTTCTGCAGCTCGACACAGCTTCAGATATTACGTAGATCTCACGTTCCAATTGGGAGTTGATAGGAAAACCTGTTGTATAATTCACGAATCGTCGGGCCCAGAGTGCATTTGGCAGTACACTACTACTGACTGGCAAGTTAGCCTGTAATATATCATTCAACAATCTACAGTTCTCAGGAACTTGTTATCTCACTGAACATTCTTGGACTTGATTGGATTGAGAAACTTGAGCCATTTAGTGTACCCCTGACATCTGTGCGCAGTGCTTTACAACAATCGTGCTCTCACAAACACTCCCAAGATAAAATTCGCTGATGTTTGCAAAGAGGGCCTTGGACGCCGTACTAAACATAAAGCTGCCCTCAAGCTTTTGTCCGATACTAAACCAGTGTTTAGACCAAAACGTCCCGTTCCGTTTGCCGCTCTCACGACCGTGGAGGATGAACTTGTTCGTCTCCAACAGCTCGGGGTTATCCAGCCAGTGAGTTATTCGTCTTGGGTTGCTCCTATTGTTGTCGTCAAAAATGCAAATGGCGAGGTACGCGTATGTGCTGATCATTCAACGGCACTTAATATCCTACTTGATTCCCATCAATATCCATCACCGTTTCCAAGCTTAATGGTGATAATCGCTTTGCAAAATTTGATCTTGCCGATGCTTACCTCCAAATCGAAGTTGATGAACACTTCAAAAACTCGAAGGGAAGGGGACCACACCGTGGAGACATTTCCGCTGAGTTACAGGGCGACACCAAATGTTAGCGCTCCACATGGTAAGTTCCCGGCGGAGGTACTTATGAACCGGAAGATCCGCTTACCCGTTGACGTCATATGTCCAACGCCACATTCGCCAACCGGTAGAAACATAAATATGGAATTTCAGTTCGACCGACATCACGGTGCTGCAAATAACATATTTATACCCGGTCAATCAGTGCTAGCAAAAGGCTATCGTGGTGGCTCAGAAAAGTGGACATAAGGCATAATTGTGCGCCGCGCCAGAAGAGTTGTCTATGAGGTAAATGTAGGCTCCTCTATCTGAGTCCGTCATGCCAGTCAGCTACGCGCTTCCTATCTTCCAGCGGCAGCTACTTCGACCCTGTTCTTCCACTGGAGGTTCTTCTCAACACATTTGAGTTAGGTCAAAGGCCAAAATCTCCAAAGCCGATGAAGGAACTAGCAATTTCCAAAAGTTGCGCACCTAGAAGACGGACCGATCGAATACGAAGGCCCGTCAGACCAATGCAACTCAACCCTCGGCAGCAGTCCTACGATCAAGCACTTCAAAGGGGTGTTAGGAGGACTACCTCCAAACGAACAAATCCAAATAACTAACGATTTGTCATGTATACTAAAACCTTGTTTCTACATTTCAGCCTCTCACTGACATCCTATTGGACTGTTAGCTCTTTTTGTATTCTGATTCAGTTGAATCCCATACCACGGAACGATTCCTCGAAGTTGTTTGTTTTCTCCATTCCGGTGATCTAACGTGTCTCGCTGATATAACATCAAAGAGGACATAACTGGTCCAAACATCCTTTCGGGCACAAAACTCTGATCTTTTAAAGCAACTTCCTGATTGCCCAGTCCCTATCGTGCTAACATGCCACGCAATCCAGAACCACCGAGTAACATTTTGGATAAAGAACGTCAAATATCCAGGCCTAGCCTAGAATGAGGTGACCAAGCCTAGTCTGAAGGATCACCTATTAGGCTCGTCGTGCAACACGTCACACCAGTTTGTCATCAGCATCATTGTCAGCTGTAATAACCGCGCACTTGTCGTACAGTGGTTGTAGTTGCCACAGTTTCGTTCGCTGATGATTCGGAGAGGTGAGGTAGGTAGCTGCGCGTTGCAGGTCGGAGCTGATGAATTAGCGCGTAAATACAGCACTGTCAGTGGACTGTTAAGTAGGGTTGGGAGCTATGCAATAAAGGCAACGGCTTGGATGCATGAGCGCCATTGAGGGCGCGACCGGACCATGTCTGACAATGCCTCTAACCATTGATGTGGACCGTCTCGGGCTCTCCATCCAGGAAGAGGGCAATGACCAGCGCAACTGGGTTTGCTGGTAATGGCTTTTATACTTCTCTGCCAAGTCATTGTTTGACCGCCTCTGACTTTCTTCCACCCTTCACGTGGTTGTGCGAAAAGAGCCCTTCGAGGAAGTCGGTCGACCGGCATACGGAGCACGTGGCCAAGCCAGCGCAACCTATGCAGTGTGATCGGTTCATCTATGGAGGGTGAGTTATTTCTCCCGAATACCATTCGACGTACTTCAGAATTGCTCATCCGGTGTTCCCACCAGATTCGAGCAATGCTTGGTTTCAAGTCTCTGTCCCATGATATTTTTCTACAGTATCAGGTGGCATTTCATCGTGGTTTCAAGACATCTGTCGATAGGTTAGATGTTAAGAAATCGTGGTCATCATTGTCCATAATATACATTATTCCGCAACTCGGCAGCAGATAGTCGGCTAGCTGTTATCGAATAACTAACGTAATTTCAATTACAACGTTTCCAGGTTGCTGTGCTGTTTGTAGGACCGCTGTTAGAGTATAATGTCTCATTTAAGCTCCATCATGAGGTATGAATATGGTCGCCACAATCATATTGGAGGAGATACTGGTGAAAGGAACAAGGCCTTTGCTGTGGAGTCATTTATTCGGAAATGCCAACTGACCGGTTACAGACCATTGGACAGGGAAACAAAACTCTCATTTGCATTTCAGCATCTTCTCCTGAACGCGTGTTCTTGAACTTTCCTGGAGATTCACTGCCTCCAATCATTTCTCGCTCAAATCCAAGCAGATGTTACGAAGTGACTCCACAAATTCCGCAACAGATCTCTCCTTTTGAAAAACGCAAAGCGAACTTCCACGAACAAAACATACTATTCTCGTGCCTACCCCATCAGTAGTATCACCGTTACACTGGTAGGCACACATGATCGGGACTTCTATTTTCATCTCCATCTTCAGGACGAACAAAATTACAACTTTCGCATCAAGACTCATTCGCCTGTTGGTTTGCCTTTCCAAAATATGCACAAACTGATGAGATAACGTTATTTGAAATCAGCGCCTATGAACTATAATGTCATGTCCTCTTTGCATCATTTTGGGTCCATAGAACCTGAAGGATAGATGACTGTTTGCGGTTCGGGGTAGAGAACCTTCAGAACCAAAACGTCATTTTCTGCTGGTTTCAAGTCTCTGAATTGAAAAAGACGTCATGCTGATGATTCCGAAAGATTTCTCGATATATCAGCAATCCACGCATACTACTGACACCAGCAGACAATGGCATCTTGATGGAAACGGTGCTGTTCCATCCAGCTTGATGGATCACCGATCCCTTAATTCTCAAGGAGGAGAACGCTGGCGGTCAACGCCTTGAGAGAACATACATATGTAGGTTGGGTAACGGACAGGTAACAGCTAGAACAGATGCTGTCCCAGTATTGACTGGCTTTGATAGTACATATTCGTGCAGCCTAATAGATTTTTTACTCGTGAATCGACCGCCTTAAGAGTCGAATTTTTCGATTTTTTCGACGCAAGTGTTTGTTGCCCTGTACTGTAAATTTTGAGTTTCACCACGTTCACTGGTTTCCGCTCAAGCGACGTGATTTACGCGTCGCGTTACTTATTTGTCTAATCGATTAATTAGTTTCTGATCGACCGTTGATGTTCTATTCATATTCGGTTGAAAAGATTGAAACAGTGGCAGACATACCCGTTCCTAATTCGGAAAACGAACGGCAAATGACCGAACACATCAAACAGTATATCACTTTTGTCGGTTCTGCGCACATCTGTTGAGTTTCTCCCACTGGACCACACTTCCATCTTAAACTCCTCCGTCTGTTTTTGAGCTGCAACAGTCTAGTCCCAACGTTGACTTCAGGTTTGCGGTGAACACTTTATTTATGCTCCGAGTTGGTATTCGGAGATTCATTGACCCGATTAAATCCTGTCGCCTCCGGTACACCAAATGGGTATGTAGCTTAGAGCAGCATTAAAGGTTGACTAGGATAATTAACCAAGAACAGTGCTTGGATGGACAGGTAAACTGCACACTCACCGTGGAGGTGGAAATTCCGGGTGCCAAGCATCATCCAATCGAAAAAGTAGCACCCATTGTCCAAGTTAGGAATCGTACATTCGAATCTTGTTTTCATGTTACTAGATCATTAGTGAACAACCAGGAAGCACTAAAAACACTCCGTGTTCATGGTTCTAGGACTAATTTGTTACTGACCAGGGCAGCACCTGCTCCGTTGGAGGGGCAAGCGTTGGTCAACAGAGTTTTTGTCCAAAGTTAACTTTGTCCATTCCAGGTTGGAGTGATAGAAGCAGCTTATCCCCTTGTACCTTCATCTGTTCAGGAATACCTCTTTTGGAAAAGGATGAAAGTTTTTACTAAGCTGATCCTCTACACTTTGAGAACAAGAGAATCTTGGAGATACGACATCTCTGCGGATCTGCGAATCTGACGCACTACTTGCAAGAAATACAAAAATTACCCAGACTTCAAAGCATTGTGGAGGTATTACCTGTCAAACTATTGCTCCTGTTAGTCCTTTATCTGTTCGGATTGACGGAGTGTCGTCTCGTGAGAGCGAATTTGAGTGAGCACTTCCTCTGCTGCGGTTTGTGGTTATTCTGTATGTAGGGGCGCATTTTATATCTCTAACTTGACTGCTTATTCAGAGGATAGCTTTACAGTAGTTGCCCTTTGTGTTACGTTCTGGACTGCCTTCCTCATTAAAGAGAAAGTAAGAGATCCCTATCCAAATAGAAAATACTTTCATAACCATTGTCAACACCAGCAATCAGACGAAGGATCAATAAATGAGTGACCTGAGTAACCAACATTTCGACGATTCTAAACTGATGTATAAAGCGCTCAAATTGTACAAATGTACATACGGAGAAGGACCTAATTGCATTCCTGTCGTTAAGTCATACGCAATCGCTCCAGCTGAATTGGATTGGAGAAGTGATGGCTATTCGGGCGAAACAAGGTAAGAAAACAGCCATAATGTGGCAAAGATTTTGGATAGAATGTGGAATCGGTACGAAACAATTATTGAACTTCGAAATGACCATTCCGGTGGGCTTCCATGCACTACTCACCAAAAGTACACATCAGCCTTTAGTATGCGTATGAAAGAGGTTTGTAAGTTCCTGCGGGGATGTGAACGAATATCTGGTCATTCAGTTTAACTTAAGTGTTTTATGACCTAATCATGCCAGAGAGCTCATACTTAAATTGCTGCGAACTATGTCCACCATATTAATCACCTGATCGTTTCAAACCAGGCTATTATTGAATTTCGCGATGCGTGAATGAAACTTCCTACCCGAGATGATTGTGTAGCCAGACACCTAACAGGTATGACATAGGGTATGATGTATCCATCTGTATTGCAAAGCGTAAAAACCATATTCAAGTAATCTCAGAGCAAAGGTGCTCGGGTATCTAGACGTTTCAATAACCGATTCTGCTCGATTGAATCAATGGTGCTAAAGTTCCACTGTTGAACATCCATCATCCTTCCAGGATATTTTGCTAAGTGATGATCTTTCGCTAGAATTCGTTCAATGAAACATATTTAAGCATCGGCTCGTAATCTGTCCTAAAAAGCAAGGATATTCCATCCCATCGGGTCATTTGGACAGGCTATCAAGCTTGACAATACAAGTGACTGTATTTCGTTGTACACTGTCGGATTGGCTATGATGTGACCTTAAATGAAAGACTGTTGGTGTGAGGACGAAAGAAGCACAGTATCCCGGGTTGGAGCTATTGATCAAAACATATCAAATCACTGTGGTATGTTTCGAAGCCCATAAGTCGACAAGGTGACAGCACCCCCCCAGGCAAACTACTCCAAGCAGTCAACGACGAGATATCTTTTCGAATTCCCGTGGAACCTTATAATCCGTCTTGAAATGCTTTTCACTAGTGAACATCCCTCATGCAGTTTTTTTCTAATAAACAGAACCTTGTCACAGGGTCTTCATCGTATATTTTACACTGATGTAATGGGTCAATTATCTGGCTGATGCAATCGTATTATGGGTCAGTACTGTGCAACAGTTACAGTGGAGTTAGAGCAAGCGGACCGCTTCAACCATAGAAGAGAGTATTGAAGAGTAAAGCGTTAGCATCTTGCCTTTAGTTCCGCTGAAGTCTAATGGCCTGAGCTCCTCATTCACTTCGATGTCAAGTGCACAAGTGCTGACGCACCATATATGCGGCAACTTTGGATCAATAAAGTCGATTGGCTTTATGTGGAAGGTGAAAGCCCATACTGTGGAATAAAGAGAGTGACAACAAAAATGACAAAAGGGTTCGTTGTCAAGAGGAAAATCGGTTCTGAGACAAATCTTCGCATGTAAGGGGAAAGCAAATGCTGTACGAATAACGTTGGTTCCGTGTGTAACATTCGTTAGTATTCCATTCTGGGACACAATCAAATGCTCACGGTTTTTTGGAAGTTCCTCGTGAAGGGGGGTATTATGTCAGGCCAGCCCGAGCTAGAATATTACTTTATCGCAGGCTAGTGATTGTTCAACCAATGAAAGCCAGAGTGATTCATCACTATACTATGAAAACTAACTATCCATGCACTTGGTTATTTGATTTTGCGTCAATCTGTTCATGGCGTCCTTGGTATGGTTACGTGCACCAAATGGACGGGTAAAAGTAAGCTATCTGCGTTCTTCCCCACAAAATTTCCGCCAAGTTCAAAATTTCAGGACGTTGTGAGAAACTTCGTTTTCTGTGTTCAACCCAGGGTTATGTTTCTGGAGAGTAAACACTGGTCCTTGATCAGTGTCTGCTTGTCTCTCTCGAGAGGCATTTTAACTTTGATTTTGATGCTCGTTTCCGAATTGTGTAACTCCTTGTTGTATAATTTGTGGAGGAGCTTGTGTGCTCAATTTTCAGCCTTCAGTATTCTAAGCAAGTAGCCGGACATTTCTAACTGTTCCGTGCACCTTTGTGGTGTCAAGTTCAGGCGACCTCGATCCTTTCTTTCCGTTTCGAGTGGAAGTAATGTAATACATGAATCTAAGATCCGGATATTACCGTTTGGCGTTACCAGCAAACAAGAGGATTGACTACTTGAAAAAAAGCTAGTACATCTTCTGCGCTTGGATACCGTTCCGTGAGGTTATACTATACGTAATTATTATATATAGTAGCCCTGCGTTTTACCATTTCGGTCTTTTTTCGAAGTAGAAAGGTAGAAACTAGAGTCATCGAGTCCCCTTGATCTAACTGACAGATAAAATGACAGGACGCATTCGGTGAGTCACCATTCCCTCTGGTCAATAGCCAAGATAAAACACATTCGTAGTTAAACGGTACTGGGAGAAAGGCATAAGCATGTGATGAAAGAGGGGACTGGGATAAGTACAATGGAAATGGCGAAGGAAACTCACTTTGTTGCTTCGTCCCATTCAACGAAGCTGGAAGTGGAGATCATAGGTGATAGGCCCTTCTTCTCCGTGAACAAAATAACACCTTTTAACCCTCCACCGGCACTCAGAATTCGCTACCACGTGTGCCTGAGGAAACACAACAGACAGGCAAATGAGTACAGAGTACTAGTTCAAACTTTCGAGCCCCAACTAGGCATCTCGGGGTCTAAGCGATGCTGGAAATTATTCCAACAGACCTTTTCTACCAAATGCATGATTGTTTCACTGAACAATCATATTTGGTGAGGCGCAAAAATGTGAACGTAGGACATAAGGTTGACGGAAACTCGAGCACTACGCCTACCTGATGAGCCCCAAGAAGGGCGAAACCGGTCATGGGCTGTCGAGGAGTTTTCAGCAACCTTGTGAGTAGTTTCCTTTGTGTAAATTGGGACGGTTTTTGGTGTGAGCACATACGGAACAAAATGAAACATTTTGGCACAAAAAGTTTTATTCCGCTCTCAAACGTTTTGTAGCTAAGAGCACTGTGTGGCTAATGCCCCCCCCTTAGCCCCAAGAAATTCGTTGTGTGATTGAAACTAGTTTGGCCCTTTTGTCTTTGCACTCGGTTTTTGGTTGACCAATTTTCTTAAAAATGATCATTGGTCACTGAGGGATCAGATTACACCAAGTTTTCCAAAGCGATCTGTCCTCTTCCATACTAAGTATTAATGTTGTGTAATCCCAACATGGAACCCAATTTTTTGCTTGATCGGTTGGAGAAACTTTGAAATTAGACTAGATTAACAAGGAGTTGTGGCTGCAAACATGTCAGAATATTTGCGACATACTTGTGTCAAGTTTGCATCTTCCGCTCTCTCCGCCTCTGTTGTTTGGAGATAAATAGATAACCTTGTGGTTGTAAGAAACTAAAGCGGCATTAAACGATGGTTAAATGGTTATTTCATTCACCTCATGGAAGTGGAAAGAGAACAGACTTTCCGGGGGACTAAGTCCATCTTGTGTGTCACAAGTATGGTGAGCTGTCGAGGAGTCTTCAGCAACCTCATGAGTATGTTGTCCTCCCGGGGAAAATCTACTGCAACACGTGGAATATCGTGCCAAGTGAAACATGAGGTGGCCTTTGTGCAGTATAACCTTTTGAAGAATAGGAATGACGTCAGATTCATTGGAGTCTCCGTTGACGGTGGCACACCTTTCGAATGAGTGCATTTGGCCATTTACCTACTCTTCGGTGTTCAAGCAAAACATGAGATACTGATAGGAACCGGTAGTAGGCTGCTGAATTATGCATCATATGTCCTCTTCTCGGAGTCTTATTGATACTATCTATCAGCTAAATGATTTAACCTAAATGTGTGCGAACGTTTGTGTAGATGACTTTATCAGCAACTTCATTAGCGTCCGCACCGCATGCTTTGGCATGAAATTTGGCGCTCAGAACAACTTGAGAAGAATTTAATCAAAGTCTCGTCCTACGTCCTTCTTTCTAAAATAAAATGTGTACCGACTGACCGAAAGGAAGCCAGCGCTTAGTAAAGTGTAATGTTGGGTGAACTGACTCCCTCAAGACACTTACAGAAGCTCATAGAAGTCCCCCCCCCTCGCAAATGTTTCATCTGTAGCGACGCAGCTGATGTATAACCAGCTTCGGCTTCAATTATCTGCGTACTCGTAGGATACTTTGTCATAATATTGTGGCTCAACGCAATTCTACTCTATAGTATGAGGTTCTTCAAAATATTTCTTCTTACACAGCGAAGTCAGTCAGTACCATCAACCAGAGAAGCAGCCTACAGTGTTTGAAAAATTTTTGAAAGCCATCAGTAATGTGTAGCTGAGTCAGACTCAGAATCCGTCAGACGGAAGCTCCACCTTCTATCGTTCCTGTGTCGGACTGAACAGTCTATTAACCTGCACTTAGGTAGGAAATGGTATCTTTCATTCACCAAGCACATGTAATGTCATCTGGTCAGGTGTTAGCTGAATGACATGCCAATAGTGATATTGCAAGGGGCCGATTTGGTATGTGGCGTGTTTTCTTTCCTGAGCTTTTTACTCAGTGTATGTGGTGAAGTGCCAATTCTAAAGTTCTAACTGTGAGTCAAAATGTTGAAAATCTGTTTTGCGTATTATTACCAAGCGGCCACTGTCGAGTTCATGGGGCTGGGCGATCGAACCCGCATCACTTGGTGTGGACGATATGAATTTTTCAATTCAACGGAGCGTGGGCAATCCAAGATTTGTCTATCTTGTCCTCAAACGAGATTACCCGTCCTTCAGACGGACATTGTGCAACGGCATTTCCAATTCGGTCTGCCCTTCACGCACAGGGGTTTGACTACAACTCTCGGACTCTCTGGATGGAGATTTATCTGTCTGTCATACGCCGTCCAGGATCAGCAAGAAACCTCACGACTTTCTTGGCGTTCTCCCTTGGACTGAATTGGTCTGTTTTGGAAAAAAATGTTTTCCATATGATGAACTAGGAATAGAACTAGTGCCCACCAACCAAGAATGGATCCTGTAGGAAGTAACAAAGTTTGAGTTATCCTGTATCCTTGTTACCCGAAGGTCGCACGAGAGCTGGGATACTGCCAGGTTACCCAAGAGTAGACCGGGGAAGTCGAGATGTAGAGGTCGGGTTGGAACCACGGATCTCCCGGTCAGTATATTCACGCTCTAACCACTTGAGTCATCTCGCCCTCGGAGGCTTTCATAAGATTGGACAACAGATCAGTCTACAAGGCGAGGCCATGTACCAATTTTTATTCCGTAGATTATCAATCAGCTGTAACGGAGTGGTTCCGTGGAGGCCCACTGCACTGGATAGTTTACTGAAGTGATTTTTGTCGGACATAATCTAAAATATTGCCTGCTCTTTATGAGAAGTCCAATTATTCCGGGATTTTTCTGTGGTGAGCTTCCTTCAGTGTCAAAATAATTCGAAGAGTCATATTGGAAAAGAAGGAATCTAGATTCCTGAGTAGCTTTGTTTCCCAATCAAGAAGGGATTGAAGTTAGTGGTATTCTGTGGCTGTTTAGTTCGGCCGTTAGTTTGACTCAAGCACGCAGTGGGATATATAGTCCGATCCCTAATAATTAATCAGTTGTAACAAAATCTTTGACCGTGTGTTCTAAATTCAAACGAAATTGAGAGTACTGACTGGTTTGCTTTATTTGTATCGTTTGGATTAAACAGTTCTGAGCCGGAATGTTCATAAACGAATGGATGCAGGGCAATGTTTTGGAATGTAGGTAGCTCGGTTGTGCTGCTTGGTTGTTGGTCTGTTCGCCGAGTTTGGCAGTTGGGTCGCAAACGTTTCATCACCAATCGAGGTGACATCGTCAGTGCAGGGTTGAGTTGAGACCCACTTAACCCTGCACTGACGGTGTCACCTCGATTGGTGATGAAACGTTTGCGACCCAACTGCCAAACTCGGCGAACAGACCAACAACCAAGCAGCACACCCGAGCTACCTACATTCCAAAACATTGCCCTGCATCCATTCGTTTATGAACATTCCGGCTCAGAACTGTTTAATCCAAACGATACAAATAAAGCAAACCAGTCAGTACTCTCAATTTCGTTTGAATTTAGAACACACGGTCAAAGATTTTGTTACAACTGATTAATTATTAGGGATCGGACTATATATCCCACTGCGTGCTTGAGTCAAACTAACGGCCGAACTAAACAGCCACAGAATACCACTAACTTCAATCCCTTCTTGATTGGGAAACAAAGCTACTCAGGAATCTAGATTCCTTCTTTTCCAATATGACTCTTCGAATTATTTTGACACTGAAGGAAGCTCACCACAGAAAAATCCCGGAATAATTGGACTTCTCATAAAGAGCAGGCAATATTTTAGATTATGTCCGACAAAAATCACTTCAGTAAACTATCCAGTGCAGTGGGCCTCCACGGAACCACTCCGTTACAGCTGATTGATAATCTACGGAATAAAAATTGGTACATGGCCTCGCCTTGTAGACTGATCTGTTGTCCAATCTTATGAAAGCCTCCGAGGGCGAGATGACTCAAGTGGTTAGAGCGTGAATATACTGACCGGGAGATCCGTGGTTCCAACCCGACCTCTACATCTCGACTTCCCCGGTCTACTCTTGGGTAACCTGGCAGTATCCCAGCTCTCGTGCGACCTTCGGGTAACATAGTACTTAGGCACCGAAAGGGTGCTACAACAGAACGATTTTTTATGAGAACTTCCCAATATAGTTTTTCTTTCAAGGTTTCTGACTGGTTCTATTAAAAATTTTTAGAACTCGTCAGTTCGACTTGATTGATGTGTAAATTTATGTAAAATGACAGCTCAAGTTAGTTTGAATTAAACATGAAGTTAGGAACTTGCAGGGATTGGACCATCAAAATGCAGCTACATCTGCTTGCAGCCTATCCAGTTTGATGTGAGACAACAGTTTCGGAGGTTTATCCCAAATTCTCAGATGAATCTTTTGTAAGTGGTTTAGTGAAACGACGAATGATTGTATCTGTGGCAAGTTTTTCTGCTGCACACTATGAGAAGAGTTATTCACAGCTCGCTAAACAGTCATGTTCAAAACAACCGTCTTGTTTAAATGCTACTTTGGCTGAAATTCCTGTGGCTAGTTTTCTATTGTGATCACGTGACCATGATTTTGAAGGCTTATCAAAATTAATGTACCTCCGCGGGGTACCAATGTACTGAAACTGGGCAGAGGAATGGCGAGCTTCCAGCCTCCTAAAATGGGGTAGATATTGGTGGCTGATCGGATGGCAGTTGATCTATTCGCCGAGCTTGGCAATTGGTTCGCAAACGTTTCGTCCCCAGTCGAGGAGACATCGTCAGTGCGCAGTCGAATGGGAGCTTCATCCTTTCCTAGCTGCGTTTATATAGTTTTTTGTAGAATATTCAATATCCTGTAAAGTGATTGGCTAGTTGATACATGCCTTCTGTTGCGTCATGGTAGGATCGATCGTGATTTCGTTTTGCTGCGTTGTGGTCAGTATGCCTCTTATTCCATTGGTTTGTTGGATGGCTGTTTTGGGGTGTTCCGGGTCTGTTTGCAACTGGTCGCTTTCCGATTTGTGTTTCGTTGTGGTCTCTCTTCCTTGATTCTGCTTGGTTGTGACGGTGTCTTCTATTTTTGGTAGTTTCCTTGCTCCAGCCTGATTGTTTTTTTCTTTTCTCTTTGTCCGCCTCTGCGTTCTGTAGTTCCGTAATTCTTTTGTTTGCAGTGGCCGATAGCCTGGATCAATTTCGATGTGTTTGGTGACAGCTTTTTCAGTAGTGCCATGCTTCTATGAATTCACGTTCTTGGTTTGTTCTCGCTTGAGCCAATATGTGAACGGTGCTCCAGTTGAACTTGTGTCCATTTTGATCTTCGTGTACGGAGACGAGCGAAAATTGGTCATGCCTTTTGGTTGCAAGTTTGTGTTCATGTATCCTGGTAGAAAGCCTCCTTCCTGTTTGTCCCGCGTAGTGTTTGTCACAATCTCCGCACTGGATCTTGTACAAGACGTTGGTCCTCAACATCGTGTCTAATCGTCCCTTTAGGTTTGATAGTGTTCTCCGTAGGGTGTTTGCAGGTTTGTGGGACACTGTTGTGTTGTACGGTCGTAGCAAGCGTGCTGTCATTTCCGAAATATTCCTGATGTATGAAAGTGTGATCCGTTTGCCTTTTCCTTGTGATGTAGGGTTGGTCAAATTGGGTTTTCTCACAGTTCGCCAGATGAAATTTCTCGGGTATCCGTTTTTCTGAAAAATTCTGTATAAGCGTTTCTCTTCTCTGACTTTTGACTCCGTAGTGTTGCAGTGCGTCTCAATACGCTTGAACAGGGTCCGGATGCAGCTTTGCTTGTGACAGCTGGGGGGGTTGCTGTGGTAGCTGGAATTTGGTC
>NW_008751990.1:141465-147543 GCF_000715545.1 Opisthorchis viverrini | reverse complement strand
CAGTTTTCCATCAGTTTCTTCTTCCATTGTGAACCGAATATCGTGGGAAACGCTGTTTATCAGTGGACTTGTTCGTTCAAGTTCACTCCTTTTGATAATGACAAAAGTGTCGTCTACGTAACGGATCCATATCTTGGGGTTTATGTACGGAAGTACAGTTTGCTCTAGTTCTTTCATTACAACTTCTGCAGTAAATCCAGAAATCGGAGATCCCATCGGTGTTCCTCGTAGTTGTTCGTAGTAGTCGCGGGGTCGTAGTAGTAGTGGGGTAGATATTAGGGAAAACATTTTACAGGAGGGTTGCTCTATTGAGAGGAATGAACAGGCACCTCGTTGGCAAAATATTAATATTTAGGAATGTAACTACTCTGGTCATGCTCGTGATATCCCTTGAAAATTCGTCACTCTGTTTCTGTTATTGTGATTGTCATCTATTTTTGTCCAGTTTTTTGCGGACTGGAGTCCAAACTTTTGGTTTAATAGACCACTTACTACACATTACTAACATTAACCAGGCCTGTAGGCAAGCCTGTCGTGTTCATACAGCAAATACGGCGATCCGAATGTGTCGAGACCCACAACTCATCCAGCAAACTAATTGAATCGTGTGACGAGAAGCGCATTTAAAGGGACCAACAAAGCATCAGAACACAAGATTTATACAACCGTCATTCAGGTTTCACACACATAGTGACTTTAATCAGGACCGAGTACAAAAGGATAAACAGTTTCATGTGATATGCTCGACGCAACTGTGGTTATGGGGTACTTTCACATGTATTCGTTCCCCTTAATGTATGACCCTTTGAAATCGGTCGGCACAAGCTCACTCACGAAACTCTCAGGTTGAAGTCACTGACTTGTGCCTATCATGCTGTCACGGCTAGCTTTTGTCATAGGTTGCACAGAGAGTGGAATATTTCACAAGGGGAATTGCCTTTATTCAGCAAATATCATCCTGAAATACTCTTCCACAAATGTGCGAGAAAGTATCATTTTTTTCTCCGCCTACATTTTGATCCATAGGTTTTTCTTGTAGCCTTTCAAAGGCGTGATCTTATTTTGAGAGTACCCCGTCGCCAGAATTCCTTGATAGGGCCACGTCCGGACCATGAGCTGGCCAAATCCACAACTCAATGTTGTGGTATGATAAACTGAAGTAGTTAGAATTCCGTACGAATTTGGCTTTAGCAACAAGGCATCGCCAGACGACATTCTTCATTGCTGAAAATGTTTTGCAAACCAGACACCAAGGTAAAGTTAGCCACCGAAATTTTTCACTTCTTTGGATACTTTTAGGCCAAGCATTACATCGTTCAGGGTCCAGGAGTGATGAACAAGGTATAATTATTCAACCGATTCCGACAGAAATTTTGTCAGCTAATCTCAAGACGACAGCCCACCAGTTAACATCATTTGTGGTTTAAAACACAACAGACGAAGTAAAAGTCTGCAAGTAAAGCTCAAGGCAAAATGTCTTTCCAAGGCACTCATATGGACATATTTCGTCTATCTGTCAACTGGATTTGATCGTGATGACGTTTCACATACTCAAAGCATGCTGGATAATATTCTGATGAATTTGACTGCCTTTCTCCTGATGTCTCCGTTCATTTGTTGCCTCACCATTTTAGGGGAACCGGCGACTAGTAACACAAATTGGTGTTTTCTGGGAGTCAAGGAATCGCACTTAGCGGTTTGCGAACCAACTGTCGCTCACCACGTGTGTCATTTGTCCGAAACAGTGTGACAACCAACGCTGCCTCAAATACTGCTCTCCCATGCCCAAAATATGGATATAGACAAATTTGTGTAGACGGAAACAACAAGCACACTGAAGGAATGGCCTAAAACTACCGACATTATTTTACAAGACCACTTAACTTTTTTACCAGTCATCTTATACAAGTGAAGTTTGTCATCTACATTCTAGCCTTGGTTTGGTTTTTCTGAACATTTTTGACAGTATTGAGCATACCGTGAGGCTGATACGTCAATTTTCTATGATGACCATCTTGAAGAACTTCACCGCCTTTCTCTCCAGACACGCTTCCCACTTTGAAGAAATCCAACTAAGCGAAACTCAGACTGATCGTAGTGTACAGAGATTTAGGTTCCGATTGAAATTTTTTCCTTGCTCAAAAAACTAGAGGTACTGTGGGGTGTAGCTACCTCGTCATCCACATACTTAACTGTCCAGCTCACAATCACTCACTGGATCACGAGACTTGTCTTTTTTCATACCCACAAACCAGGTCACATTAAGCTGACACATCGGACATCGACTGTCCGTACCGTCTAGTGAGCGTAGCAACTACCCATGTGCTGACACGCCCACGTACGCGCAAACGGACCTACATATAGCGGAACCGAACAGTCAGCACACAAACTCGCGGGCGCACAGGGAGAGGAGGCCAAATCACTCTCCACAAGTCCACGGACAATTATGGAACACGTGTAGCAGTCGCACTGCGGAGAAAAACACGTTCCCGCCGTCCGGACTTCCACCAAGGAACTCTCACAGACGATAAGTTCCTCTTTTAACTTGTTCCCGTTTTGCATTGTATTTATTTTTATACGTGTGGCATCTGACCATTGTCAACCATACAAAAACCTTTATTAGTGCATATACCTTCTGAATTGTGTTATGGCCATCATCAACAGTGTACTAATAAAGGATCTTCCATACTGGGAAAATTCAGCTAGGCTTTTCAGCATAGCTGAAAAATGAGCTGAAATGAGTAAAGAAAATATGAGTTACATTTGTGAAATACGAAGATAAAAACTTACTTTGACCCCAGTCAGCACTGCGCTTCCAGAGGATTTCAGGGTACGCTGAGGACCGCTACGTTTTGTTCCAATTGATATGGCCAGGCGGTGTTGTTCTGATTACGAAAGTTATGGAAAGCTCCGAGTCCATTATCGAATCTTTTAATTACGCTCATCTAATATTCAGTTAACACTAAACCGGCTTCTATACACCGGTCAATTCCTAACGGATCGCAAAGTCGACACCGACTCAATACCAGGTGTTCATAAGAGAGCGAAACCACGCGTTGACTTAAACAACACGTACGACGGCAATGTCAAAGAACGGATTATGTCCAGATCGAAAACGAGAAAGGTGGTATAGGCGTAAAATAAAAATAAAAATGGAGAATCGCGTTGTACAACATAAAGACAGAATAAAGGAATAAACACCGGTAGAGACTATCTAATCATCAAAGCGGAAACAAGTTCTGTGCTGAAAGAAACGTTAAACCCGTCTAAAACGGGGCCTTCTTACTTCGACAGAACAATCTTGGAAGGAATCGCTCACATCAATAAGCTTCTTCCATTCCACAAGTTGTAAATAGACATCTGATAGACGTGTAATCAGTGACAAGCTCTGTTGGAAAAGGAGAGTAAACACGTCTTACGAGAGTTTTCGGACCAGTCAACACCTGTGTGATCCGCAACTTGTAAAACTTTTTCATATTTCCAGGTTCAGAAATGTAAGACAAAATAATCTCAAGGTAAAATCGTTTTTGGAACAGATTAAACTTCCACCAAACCTTGAAAGTCATCCTGATGAATGACACAGCTTCGTGGGTTAGCTGAAATTCACAGAGCTTCAAGACAAAACAACCAGATGAGTTGCGAAAAAGAAACAGTTAAAAGATCCACTTGTTACTGGAATAAGGTCACAGTTGGGAATTTTGCCCCTCCTCTTCTCAGTCGTGCCAAATGAAATAATGAGCTAGCATTCCAGACCACCGAAATAGAAAACAGTCAGATTCTCCTTTTGTTGTCTTGTTGAATACCGAACCTAAATTCCGCAGAAGGCATTCGGTCACGTGATATCTAGCATCAGCATTCATTTTGTCCGAATGAGATGATTATCTAGCTACTTATGAGTAGGTAAATGCCACGGAAAATACGGACTGTCAAATATGGCGGCATTTTTGGCGAGTTATAAATTTCGTGATTTCGTCTTCCCGCTACGGAATCACACTATAAACCGTAGTCATCGTGATCTCACATGTAAGAATACATAACTTATGGCTTGGAGATTCACCTTCTTCAAGAGAACCTGCCGTACCAAGGGTTCCGGTTTTGCAGTGGATGGCTAATCCAGCTGCGACCTCCCGGGATATGACGTAGTGCTGATATGCAGTATCTAGATGAGGGGCCCACGCCACCCGGATCTGTCCTCAAGCCAGTTTATTTTGCACAGAACGCCGGACCATGTTGGCCGGAAAAATATCGATTTTAAGCGTGTCACCAACTAGGAAAATGATAGTAAACTTTCAAAAAGGACTGTGATTAGTGTAATTTTTTGGACGATCACCTAGCTGTTGCCTAATATGGCTAGTTGATTGGACGACTGTCTATCTGTGCTCATTATGCGCGTAATATTTAGACTTTTTGTGTCAAAGGATGAAGGCTACCCAATTGTGCCAGTACTGATATGTATGCTGGTACACGTCAACGCTTGTACTCATAAGACAATAATTACTTGTGGAACGGGGACACTGGTGATAAGTTTCGGTGCTTGGTGGGAGTCCGTGATGCCTCGAGTACCTCGGAACGTAAACATCATAAACTATTTCGCCAAGTTATTGCGTCTACTTCCTTGTAATAAACACTTTATTATTAAAAGAAACCTCAACTTGTGACAGTTGGTTCTGATGAGAGACTCCGTGCCATTTCTAATATCGTTATTTACTGCGTCCCACATTGCGGTCTTCAGTCTTCACCACCAAGCATTTACATACCACGAAAAAAATCTTTCGGTTCCGTTGTGAAACCCACCCATCCGTCAAAACCATTTTTAAGCTTTTCTTGAGCGCTAGGTTGCAAATTTGCTCGCCCCGTCACCTGTAGGTGAAACTCATTAGTTTTTGTTGCTTGCGGAATTCACCTGACAAAAAGAAAAGCTCGGCTAACAATCTGTTTCAAACTGTGAAAAAACTAGTTTTAGGTCTATAAATTTATGACATCGTTTTTTGAACCAAACGGATTCGTTAATGCAAAGAGAATGCACAGTGCAAATTATCTTTCAATAGTTAAGTAAGAAGCCGTGTGAAGCTAACAACACAGTAGAGTCTGTCGTCAAATTCTTGTTCCAGCCTACTTGTATGTTTTCATGCCCCGCTAAGTTTGCGAATTGCATTAGATATCAAACTGTTAATTTCATGCCTGCTTTCGTTCTGCTTATGAAAGAAAGAGAGGAAGGAAGGAGTTGTACACTAGAAAATACGAACTGACCTGTTATATGGACTAAACTCACTCTGGCCGGTCACTGAGCGTACGATGTGGGAACATGTCGGTAATGACTGGAGATGGTGGACTTAGGACGAACAAGGACGAGTTCCAAATGAATGCTTTTTCTTTCTTTTGTTTTGTTCTAATTCGTTTTATTTTTCATGTCTGACTCTATTTCGATCACACCATAAGTTGGCCGCATTTGCATGATTGGGCTGGTGACCAGTATGCAGACTGACGATGTCAAGTATCTTGCCTTAGATACCGAGATGCGAGAGAATTTAATAGCTGGTTTATGTCCCTGGATAAAACAAAGTATCCTCTTGCATAGTTAAACGCTAGTTTTAGTTACCCAGACATAACAGGATACAGCAAACGTGTAGCGCCCCTCCCATAGGAAAGCCATCATACACCGCAAAGGTGGTTCTTCGAACTGACGGTGCTGGGAAGATATCCCAGTGGGAACATGCAAATCATGTGTGTTAAGCTACACTAAGTTAAAACAGATCATCCTGCATGTTTGATCGCTTTGGGTATATATGTACCCAATTAATTTGAAGAAGTTCTGGGTTGCGCATCAAACAATGACGAATAGGCACAGCGTTATACCACGCTGCTTCCATCCGAATAATTTTGCACATGGAGGAGCTAGGCTGGTTTATAAAATGTTGAACACCGCCACTGAGAAACACCAACTGTATATTGGGGCCTGTACGAAATTATTACCCTGACTACTTCGTGGTTTTCATGCTGGAACTTTTAAGCTTTGTAACTACTCTTCCGTTGTAAGTAGACTGAAATAATCGCTGAAGGCATCGGACACGGACCCGG
>NW_008751990.1:107389-141331 GCF_000715545.1 Opisthorchis viverrini | reverse complement strand
GCAAGTCAATTGCCAAGCTCGGCGAACAGATCAACAGCCACCTGATCAATTACCAACCAATACACCCGAGCTACCAATATTCCAAAACATTACCAACAGACTGAAATAATTGCTGAAGGCATCGGACCACGGACCCGGTAACGTGATCGTTGAAGCTGAAATCTGGAATACGACGTTCTACCAAGACTACAGTTTGAAGCCCATAGTATACAGTAGATTTGCCCCGAGCCTGACTTAGGTTTTCATTGTGGATAAATTAGCAGGTCCCTTTTGCGTGTAAGCTGGTAAAACGGAGAGTTCATCGACTACCATCGTAGACCTTTGGGTGAGCGAGCCCCAGACACCAGTGCGTTGTCCCTAGCAAATCGGATTTATATATCCTATACCAATGGTATGTGGTTAAGCCCTTTTAATTGTCCGATTCAACAGTAAAATGAGAACCACAAGGATACCTATTTCTGTCCTCTGACGCAACCTCAGAGGCTCCGTGCACAACTCTTAGGATTGAGTTGCAGCATAAGCCGATCAGCCAATACATGTCCTATATCTCACATTCTGTTTTATTCATCAGTGAAATCCAAATATTCGAAGATGGAGACCTCACACAAATAAGATATGGGAACTATATTCTTTTTAATCGCTACCGTTTTGAGTGCAGCGTCCACCTTCACAGATTCTTCCTTAATGTTCTAAGGGCTTCCCGTTCGGGACTCTTGTACAGCCGATTTTCAAGTATTCTGGCTTAAAGTGACCTTCAACCGAGACAACTAGTTTGTTGCATTTATTGGTCTATGACTGCCGCGAACGGACTGGAATTTACCGTGTAGTGACGGTTTGCGCACCTCAGCGATCCATTGAGCTATACTGGGGAGGGGGTCCCCGCGATATACACAGTCCCCCATACCAGGTTAATCAATTGTCCGAGGTCCGACGAAACACAGTCTCGTTGTCCTCCAGGTTAGGAAGTGGAACATGCGGAGACTTGTTCAGCAGAAACGGTAATGCATTTGCATTTCTCACCAAACACCGGTGCCCTGCGGTTGGGCTTTTGAGCCAAAGCTTTGGTCGAGGACCCTAATCGTCCTTCTGTCCAGGTGTGGCCACCCTGGCAGTATCACAGTACAACCATGATACATACGTCCAACAATAATTCCATGCCAAATCGACCGTTGTACGGCAGCGAAGCATCGGTGTTGAACACGGATGTCATGCTGTCGATGATGATGATTCGTCTGTGAAGAACATCAATATGCCCTATGCTTTCTCTTTTTCAACGTCAACTGTGGGAATATACTTCATTCCGACCCTACCGAGCAAGTTTACATTCTTGAAGCATTTAATTTCCACGGTAAAAAACGGTCAGGTTCTTTCTAACACAGATACTGTGGAACGTACATCCAAGTGATTTCTATCATCGAGTATTCTGACCAACTGGTATGCTTTCCAGCCGAAATTCCTGATCACTAGGGTGACAAGACCCCGACCCTTGATGATTTTTAACCATCTATCCATTAGATTAAGCTGTGACTGTCTCTATTAGATTCTTCATAAAATTGTCTCGGGAACTTTTTCAACTCTCCCTATCATTGTACACTCACTCCCCTGAGTGGAATAGTAGTCGCCAACTTTTTTAGATTGACAGCTGGCAAATATTTTGCAAAAATACTTACGCATCACCCATCATTCCTAATCAGGGAAGCAATCGTCCCCTGAATGGGCCCATTGTGCGTGCCTATGGGTGGTAAAAAAGGAAAGGAGGCTGCATGTGTGTTGGCAGAGGCGTCTCTCTGTCTCATCACGCGCAGCTTACGTTACTACACGTGGCACTCTCATCTATGATTAACAGAATGAAGGATGAATTTTCATCAAGAAAACTACTCGCAAGGTTGCTGAAAACTCGTCGACAGCCCACGACCGGTTTCGCCCTTCTTGGACCTCATCAGGTAGATGCAGTCCCCGAATTTCCGTCGACCTTATGATCTACTTGAAGGATGAATTTGTTGCACAAAAAAGCAACCTAGCTATCGGAATCATCAACAGGACTTGGTCGTTTTGGAGCTTGGTCGAAGCGGTCAGTCAAAACGTTTTACACCCTGATTCCCCTCCACAATAGACGCATCCAGAAGTCCCAAATTGATCAGCACCAGTTGTCAAAAACCTTTCCCTTTCTTTAAATATGTACCAGTACACTCAACCTCCCCGACTCCGTTAACTTCGCCGATTATAACCGAGAAGAGTGTTTTTCATCTCCTAACATAATTCAACAATTACAAACGGTCTGATCCTAATTGTAGTCCTCCTTCATTCTTTCTCGCCCACCTTTTGCTGACAATTTATCCTGGTTCTCATTATGGAAGGCTGGTTTTATTTTTCGGCCACTCAAATATTTCACCTCTGCCCAAACTCCCTTCTTTATGTTAAGTTACATTCATTCTACCTCCGAGTGCTACTGTCAGGTTTGAAATAGGTATCTTTCTTCATCGAATCTGATTGTCAAATTCATCCAAAATAAGACTGTACGCCCAATGGATGACTCTTTGTTGGATGATGACTTGAATACACTTTCTCACTTATAGAATCTAGCGTTCCCTGTTCTATTCTACCCTCACCACCATGAATAATGTTCATCACGGCTTTCTTCCGTCTCTATTCTTAGATGCTCCAATCGGGCATCAGTATTACCCAGACTAAGTTGCAGAAGTTACCTCTCTTTGTAATCTTCTTTCAAGAATATCCCAACTTTTCAGCTCTTTACATTCTGTTCTCCCTAAATCATATAGCTTCAAACTGCTACAAAAGCCGAGTACAACCCATCACCCTGAGGTTTGGGTTACTACCTGCGTGGTCTTCTGTTGTTTTTATCGTTGCCTACAGAGGTTCTGTGTTCACTTCCCCGGTAACCCACATTTATGTAATAAAACAGCTCAATAGAGAATTCATAGCGGTTCACATGCAACAGCGAGCGCGGCAACCAGCATCGTGATCTCACCTGAGCCTCGGTGCAGTAACATTACTCTCTGGTTCCATCTTGCACCGCAACGTGGGTATCCGATTCGTTTTCCACTGATAGTTGGTGAGATCATCGTTTATCAGTTACTGCTGAACTTCAGGCAGCCATTTAGAGGACGTGTGTGAGCAATCACTGGCCCTCAGCCACGTCCCGCCTAATAGCTGCCGTTTGAGCGGTCTCCTCATAGAGACCGCAAATCTGGTCTGATCAGCAAAACTGCCAGCCACAAAGACACTACTCATAAGGCTGCTGGAAGCTCACCGACAACCAGATGTCGGTTTCGTTCTTCTTGAGGGGTTATGGGCTGGGCGCAGTCTCCGAATTTTGTCAAACCTTATGTTCTACATGAGCACTAAATTGTGCGCAAAAGACGGACACATTCATTTGCACAGTCGTCGGTTTTCACGGCAAAATCAATAACGTACCAACTGAAACGTGAGCCGGCCCTTGTGCAACACATTCAGCTGAAAAATATCACAAATGCGTTAAACCAACTCGAGTTGTAGATGAATGTGTTTCACTGATGGTAAACAAGAAGTTCGAATCCTTTTGAAAATAACTGGAAACGGTCGATAATTAATCGTTTCAGAACATCCAGTACCAAATAAGCAGTCTGTCCGAAGAAGTTGTGGAAAAAGTCGCAGTCTTGTTCTATCGCAATGCTTTTTGGGTCATCAAGCTTCCCACCTAAACCAAACCGTCTGGGTCGAATAAAGAGCGCTATTTACGCAATGAAAGGATTCATTTCATCGAAAATTGAAAGGAGGGACAGATGGGCTGTCTGTGAAAGAAAGAACCGTCAGAAACCAGTGGCAGCGCATCAATATGCTTAACCAACGCGTTGGTCAAAGCGTCTGTCAATGGCGTCCCTATTCAGGCTGATGGAGGAATTTCGGGTTTTTAGAGGGGTCGGATGAAAACAACAGTTGTTCGTCATCGAGTTCATAGCTGAATAATTTCATGAGCAATATAGTTTTCAGTCTGCGTGATCATGATGCGTGAATGCAGACTGCTTGAGGAGAATATAGCCAAGCAGGTAAGAGGGTTAGCACACCCAAATAACTAGAGTCGGACCGCAAAACCGTCCCTAAGTTGGTATGGTCGGAACGAACCACAGAATTACGAGAATGACAGACCTGTCCGTTTTTTCGCAAATATCCCGCAGCTCCTACACAGCATGCGTACACGACTGTCTCGTGACTTAGCTGTCATATCCAAAGAACAGCGATCGAAACAACTGACCCAAAAAGTTTGAATCTCCTCATACTGAGCAGCAGGCAATTATTTACGAGAGAAAGGCCATGCGGATGCATTGAGTGACCAAATTTTGACTTCCTGAAATCATTGACTTACAGTATTAATTATTCATTGGCGCTGGCCTTTTCCCACTTCACAGACGACCCACATTCCTTTCGCATCACTCTCTTAATGAAAAATTAGACTAAAGGAACGCACACTGCGCAAGGAGACAATTTTGAGATGTAGACCTTTCCTAATCCAACCTGCGCCCTAAGTAACGAACTCCCCATAACCATACAAGCACGATATCCTGATTCTCCCTCCTTTCGGAGGGGAAAAGAATTCACCGTGATGACGCTCTTTACCGTTTATTTATGGCATCCAGTAATCAGATGGGTCGCCTTGAGTTACGCGAACAACCCCAAAAGTTAACAGTTCAAATGGAGGTTTACCAAGAAATACTTACACAAAGGTTCAATGAAAAAATGACAACAAAGTCAAACCGTAGGGTTACGCTAGCTCCGATGGTAAAATAGACCCTAGATAATTAAATAAAATAGATTTCAGTCTACCCACAGTCTAAACGAATTCAAGATGAAAGATGTGCGAAATGCTGAAGCCCGTGTGCAGTTATACTGAGTCACGCGCACCATGTCAAGGTTAACGGCGTGGTGAAGGTCATATAATGGGTAACGTTCAGGTCAAAAACACGGAGAAGAAACAGACACAAAACGGTGATAACGAGACGAGAGACCTTGTTTTACACTAGTGTAAAAGAAATCAAAGTAATCGGTGTTTCTAGCATTACTTCTACAGGGACACTTTGAGCCACTGCCTCTCATGGGTGTGAGTTTGCTTGGTCTGAACGGCAGTCCAGCAAAGCGGTACTGCTTTACATGTAGCGCGGTTGGAACACGCAATAACACGCTTGATGTTGGGTAGTTGGATGAAACGGTATATGCTAACCAGTTCTGCACAGAACTCCAAGTATTTGACCCTTTTGAGTGACGTTGGAACACACCTCTATCAATGATTTCTTTATTCGATTCCTACTTAAGCCTCCCTAACTATTCTAGGGACAAGCGTAGACGTGTATCTCGACGATACACTCGTATTTCTCAGTTCCATACATTGAAGGTCAAGAAACCTTTTCAGCCCACATAACTTTACAACACCCTGCTATCTATCATAGGAAATACCCAAAAAACTTTTCGTTGACCAAGTGAAGGCTAGAACCTATTGGAAGATATGTTAGGTTCGGTGTCGATTTGGTAACCCCGGTAGATGCTTCCTTGTGGGGAAGTTCGTGTAATCACAAACGGAAGGAAAACTAGCGAGGTTGGGACGATACCAATGTGTATAGAAACGTTTTGGAGCCACAGCGAGAGTGGTAGCATAGTCAACACCATTACAAGATCACGCAACAATAATCATATCCGCCACTGGAAGCTACAGCCTTTGTTGACAGCCTGTACTTCGTACATCCCTGTGGGTAACTACCAAAAAGAAGTCTGACGACGGCAGTATCGTAATCGGTTCATGAGTCGTTACCGGGTTCAAGAACAGAGGCGGAATTCTTAAGTGCTTCACATTCTGATTAGCATCGCACTGCGGTCTTTCATCAAACTTAGCTCGCGATGTCTGTATTATGGTGTTGTCTTGTGCTTAGAATGCATATCATGGTGGGAGGGAGCTGACACACTAGGCTTCTGGGACCTTTCTTGATAGCTTTCTTTTACGCACCTCACGAGACGATAACATTTCGTACCTGAAGATAAGCCACCCCTCCAGGTGAGAAAAATCTGTGCAGTTAGATAAAATAATGGAATATATCGCAGTCCTGACAAAGTCTCTAGACGACACATGCTAAGATGAATTTCATTCGTTGTATTAGTTCATATGGTAATGAGAAAACTGATTGAAAGTTAATTGATTGTTTGCCAAAAGCAAAAATAAAAAAGAAGTAAAATGTCACATGGCCTTGTACAAATGGAAGACATACACAAGCAGACAGATGGAATCGGAGTGGCGGCTACTAATCGGTGGTGTGAAAAATAAAAAATAAAACGAAGTTTCGGATGTAGAGTAAATGCAGGCCAACCGACAATGTGTGCACTAATCAATGGGACTAGATCAAAGTGAGTGGGGATCGAGTAGGTGAGTGGGGTGGGAATTAAAAGCAGGAATCACTAGGATATATATAGGTGAAAAACTTGTTCAAACTGGAGGACAAGAAGTAACAATACAACTGGCATCACAAATGCAGTGACCGAAGGAAACGAGTTAATACTCAGTCCCAGTCGCCTAGTACATCCCAGCATCTCTGAGAAGCGAGTAGGCAACCTCACCACCCATGATTGAGCGGATGAATCCAGTCCCGTTATTACCAACCGGGTTGTATATTGTCGTAGTGGAAGTATCCGTTGGCGCGCCACAATGAGTGGCGAACCTCTGGCCGGGCACAGTGTTTGTGTTTCGAGGATGTGTGGTCGGATTCAGCTGTACATGGGGAATAGATTGGGGACTGAAGGTGGAGTGACTTGAAGGAGCGGTATCACATACGCCATCGTTCGGTGACGCGGGGAAACGAGGCACAGACGTCAAAAGTGAGGAAAGAGTAAGACCGTTGATAAATTCGGTTTCGTCATCAAGTGCGAGTGGTTCATTATCGGTTAGCGGGTCGGTAGACAGTCCGGGAGTCCAGTCAGGGGGGGAATGAAGCTGACTAGATGTGGAGGAGGACAAATGGGGTGCGACCGGAATGGAAACATAGGGGTCTGAAGGCTGGGGTCGAAATTCCAACGGTTTGACATCCAAACTACTCACTGGCACCTGTTGTTGTCGATCGATAGTCAGCGAGGCCTTTTTCAGAGTGTTTGACTCCAACTTGGCTGCTGCCGTGCCCGACGAGTGAAGAGGCTCATTGGTACGTGGTAGATCAAACAACAAACGCGTGTCCACGGTGGTCGATTCGGGTTGAGTTGGTAGGATTCGTAAGTGCCTGGCCAACTCAGGAGTCAAGCGTCGCCGTTCGGACGGCTGGTTAGCTACACCGCGGGCTTCACCGACAGACAGTAGATCAAAGTAGTAACGCGCATAGACGGCTGGTGGGACATCGACATTGAATTGGAGTAGGGAAAGTGTATGCCGTTCAAGTGCGTTTCTGTAAGCAAACGACAAAGGGACATAGGTCGGTTACGTTGACCATGCCACCAGTTCCCACAAGATGGTGGAAATGGCCGGCAGGCTAGGACCAGTAATCTACCTGTCTTGGGAAGTGTGTACACAGGATGCAGTTTCAGTGGCATCTGCCCGTACAGAGAAAAGCTATGATGTCGTTCGACGCGCCGATTTAGAAGCAAGGCTAAAACACCAAAATCGTGAGTATGCCGGGGAGCTATTGCGTCTAAGTTCTCAAGTTAATGACTCCGGTTAAGGGTTAATTGACTTAAAATCAATGTTAGGAGATACGCAAACAAGATGCGAGTTTCTCAATTGAGAAACAAAAGTCAGCTGTCAGTTGTACTATTAGTATTAGGCTGATACTGGGCCTACACTGTAAAGCTGAGTTGGAGTACAAAGACCCCTCTAAACAACGGAAAACAACCAATCGAATACATCAAGATAACGCTCAGAGTGACGCATCTGAAAGGTAAAACTTCAGTAGCAACAGTGAAATCAGGAGGACTGTGGTTGCCTAAGCCAGATGACAATCAAACTATTCTGTTTCAAGCTTAGTAAAGTATATCACCATTGGTTCTTTCTTACCGCTTGCAGTTAGTTATTGAGCACAGCGTAGATAACTCAGGCAACGCAGGTGGTTGTTAGTTTGTTCGCCGAGTTCGGAAATTTGATAGCAGGCGTTTCAGTTAATACCAGTGCGTTGCTACGGTGACGAGCGGAGTGGTGGGTCAGTGCGTGTGCACAACAACCGATGACCACTTTCAGTTAGGTTTCTTGCTCACGATCACACGTAAATTTGAGGTAGAAATTCATTTTAAATAATAGCCTAACTTCTAGTTCATCATGGCGCCTAAAGTGGTCTTCAAAGTTTCTTTCCCTAAGTCTATGGTCATTTAGCAGTATTTGTCTCCCACCACCGTTTACCAATCATTGTTTGAGATCACTCAGTGGTAAGAGTGCGTATTTATTGACCGGAAGGTCCGTGGTTCGAACCCGATCTCTGTCTCTCGATTACCCCTGTCTGGGTTTGGGCAACCTGACAGTATCCCAAGCCCTCGTGCTTCCCCCGGGTGGCATGGCGGCCAAGCACCAAAAGGGTGGTACAGTTGAATGACTATGTTTTTTATCTTTATTTATCACTGTTTGAGATAATACACCTCCATTCTTTTGGCAGCAACTAACTCTATATGATGACCGACTGCTTCTACTGGGTCGTTCCAAATTCCTGCTGACATCCCCATAGAACGGAGTTCCACTCTAACACGCAAGTAGTAAGACTTGGTCACTCAAACTTGCCAAAAAGATCTTCTCACGAACACTCGACATTGGTTTGATTTGATAGGTGAAAGAGATCTGGCTGATTGGTTCATTATCTACATGGTATCCCCCGTAACTTGTGGTCTTATGCCAAAACGGGAGAGTTGACTGGAGATAAATTCATCGACTGTCAACCAGGTCCTTCTGAAATGGATTCCAGTTTTCTTGAATCTACTCGTATTACTTTCATGAAATGCACTAGTGCTAAACGTCATGGTATTATTTGCCGATAAGCACTGAATTACGAGATCTTCAATAGCATCAACTGCCCTGAAGCGATCCTTTTCGACCGTCTCGTCAGTGGACTGCCATTATTTTGTCATTACTAATAAGATAATAAATAAATATACAAAAAGTGAAGCACATAGTGGAACAGCATAGTTCGAAACTGAATATTGTGTCAAAGTGCTCGACTGCGAGGCAAATAAAGTTCAAATCAAAATAATTAGTTCATATGTTGAACTAAGTACTGATTGGTAGTTAAAACATGAACATATCGATCCTAAAAATTTCAAAAAACTCGAAACAACTTCAAGCCCGTTGGATGGTAACAAGGACGGGATGATCGACCGCACATGGAACCGAAACAGGTCGGATTAAATGCATGGATAGAAAACTGTTTTGCATACGGTGCCGCCATGAAACACGTGCACGCACACAACTAGCGGATTCATTTGGATTAAATAATACTGGGAGTTCAAAGTTATGCTGGGGACGCTAGCATGGAGCCATTCGTCAAAAACGACAAGAGGTTCTTGGTCGAAACAATGCTGAGAACAGGTCATAAACAACGGCAATGAGGGTTGGACTCCTGTGATTGGCCCGAACAGGCAGCACGCAAGAAATAGCTCGGATTAATTTTTCGATTATGCGAGCTATCACATGATTTACGCTTTTTTAACCAGGTAGCTTCCAGCGTCACAGTTTCCTCTTCAAATCTATTACAATTTTTCTTCACTTTACAGTAATCCATAAAGAACAGTAATCCTCTAGTGAGACAGGCCGTCCAGACCAAATGGCCATATTGCCAAATATGCTTCATTGTCCTATAAAGAGGACTGCGGAGGCTGATCACATTTGTACAAGTACCAGCGTATTAGTTACCATCGTGCCGAACAATGATGTTTTACGGCCGAGTTTTGTTTTCTCGAAATGCGTTCAGAATCGTATCGTTCAGCTGTAGCACCCTTTCGGTGCCTAAATGCCATGCCACCCGGAGGAAGCTCGAGGGCTGGGATATTGCCAGGCTGCCCAAGCCTAGACAGGGGAAGTCGAAAACCAGAGGTCGGATTCGAAACACGGACCTTCCGGTGAGTAAATTCGCGCTCTAACCACTTGGGCTATTTCGAAGTGCTGGCGTGATCGGACTTATTCACAGTCTTCACTACGTACTTCAATGAACAATGCTTGGTTGTTGAATGAGGAGAGCTATTCTACGGGAACTTAAGGGTATTTCAGACCAGCGAGATCATAAATGGTCAAGTGCGACTGCGCCGTCAGCCAATGAACCAATGTCTCACGGTCCACCACCTCACGGTCTCCACCTCAGTGTTCATTATGCCTTAGTATGCATGCGAGGGTGGATGGCACTCTAATGAAACAGTGACTCGGAGCGTGGCGTGGCGTGGTGACCAACATCAACGAAAAACAGTCATCCATCTCCCTCATAGTATGTCTCTTCGGCCAACAAGAGGTGCCGACGAGGAGCTATGTACCATACAGTAAACAGGACAAAACCCGCAAATTCGACTATTGTGGGAAATTTGCTAACCAAGTCCGGAACCCTGACATATCATAGTTCCGACCCTACTTAGAAAGGCGTCTAGGATATTACCTACGATATTCTGACAGTCTTGTCAACCTAGGGACTCACTAGTGAGGGTTAATTAGTCGGCGAACCCAAGGGTGGAAATGAACTTACAGATCATCCACCGTGATATCTCGTAATACTTGACAATAGTCCGTATTCCACACAGCTTGGTCATCGAGTAGTTTGCTGGCCAGGATTAGACAGGACAGCAACTGTCGGCGCCATGACCAAGGTAGCAACCCGACTTCCGCAGCATTGATGAGGCGTTCAAGGAAGATCTGAGGAGAATAAAGATGAAGTGTACGATGGCCATTATGGATAAAATAATGTAGATGGCGCGTAAACGTCTCTCCCAACTAGAATGAGCTCAAATGAGCCCCCCCAACATCTCTTCCGTAATCGGAACGAAGACTGTTTACAGAGACTCCAAGCCAGACGTATAGACGACAAAAGTGCACAATGCCTCAGATCCCCCTCTGAGAATCATCGGTGAACGAAACTGCGGCATCTACAACAACTGTACGACGAGTACGCGGTTATTACAGCTGACAATGATGATGATGATGATGACAATGACTCGAATGTGAAAATTCACAGTCCAGTAAGAGGTAAATCTGTCCAACTTGTACGTCACTTTACTGGCTGAGATCGTTCGAACCAAAATGACTAGAAGAGAATTTCTGCAGTCATAGTCATTCGTAAAATCTAATAAACAAGCCGTCCAGTGCACTTATTTGCATACCATGTGGTTTTCATGGGAGACTCATCTGAATACCATCCAAATCTCTCGTTTATGACTGTATGCGTTGCACGAAGACCGTCTATAATTTATTTGGTACGATATACGAGATATCGCAGTGAAGGAAATAACTCACAAGGTTGTTGAAAACTATTCGACAGCCCCCAGCCGCTTTCCTCCTTCTTGGGGTTGGTCAAGTAGGCGAAGTCTCCAAGCTTCCGTCAACCGTTTTCTTATACTGGAACCAAATTTGTAAGACGTTCGACAAATACACTGATTTGCATATCAATTTGGTTTTCACACTAGACTAATTGAAGCCCCCGTTTATGATTTGGGTTCAAGTAGAACGGAGGGTTGACGAAAACCCGAGGAGTGCGTCCCCAGAAGGGCGAAACCGGCCAAAGAGAGAGTATTCAATAACCTCATGTGCAGTCCTTTCGTGTAATAAAAATCCAAAAAAAGCTGACACCGCAAAAGCCACTACCTGACAGCTCGGGTTGTTGATCACATAGCATCTCAAATAGTCGTCAAGTGTGTAAGACGCATCTTGGGGGTATTCTTTGCTTGAAAGGCCAATAACTAACCTGAGAGCTCGGGTTGTTGATCACATAGCATCTCAAATAGTCGTCAAGTGTGTAAGACGCATCTTGGGGGTATTCTTTGCTTGAAAGGGCCAATAACTAGCGAGAGGCATTAGTGAATCCTCACTAGAATCAAAATGGTCTGGTTTTATATTAATTTAAGTTACGGAATAATCAGACTTTATTGTATTGTGTTGTATATACTGTCATCCACGTTTTCCTTCGGTTGCGAGTTTACACCACGAACCATTAGATGTTTGATTCCCACCGTTACTATTATCGGTTTTGTGTTCAGTTCCAGCGTTGGGCTGGGCTTTGGATGTGTTCGTTAGCTTTGCTCGTGAACAAGACTTTTAGGGTAAGCCAAATGCATAAATTTGCACATAGTGTGTTACACTGTTGGTGTAATGCTCATCCATCCGGGCATGAGCATGCAATCATTTCGCAGTAAAAGCGTTGCAGACATTACGCACTTATAACCACGTGTTTCTCTGGATGTAAAACAGAGCGGAGATCACTGAACCAGCCAAGGAAGACCAATCAGTGTGGATCATTCTTGCTTGATTGAAAACCACTAAAATGACATCGAAACGAAAGATCACATCAGAAGTCCATGAAACCCCGGTTTCGACAAAGGAATGACTCTGAAAAGCTCTGTAGCACGGGATGATTGCTTTTCACCTTTTCAGCCTATTTCTACACGTTCGTCATTGGATTGCGACAGTTTTCATTCACTAACAAACAGCTAATTTACCTATCGTAGGGACGTAACATTCAACCAATAACTTGTTGGATGGGAAGAAGATAATCATGCGTGGAACGGACACCATATTTGTAGAGTTGTGGCAACCGGTAATTGGGCGACCTCACAAAGTAAACCAATACAATCGCCCAATTCGTAATGTTGGAAGATAGGTGACCCAGCCAACTGCTTATGAACAATGCCCCCAATCTTGACCACGAAACATTTTCAAGCCGGGCAAACAGACCGCGACTCCCATGGATCAACAGAGAATCGCTTAGTTCGTAAGAAAACCTGTTCGCCTATGCAAAGGCCACTTTGTGAGTTCCTAACAAAGTATCCGTCTGTAAACTGGATGAACTTATTGCCCCCGCTGCCCCACTAACCATTCGTCCCAGTCTTCCTGTTGCGATTTCCCATTCCACTGGACAAAAGTGTACACCACTCACAGACGTTCCTGCCTGGGACTTTGCATCTGAGTGATATCAACTGGCAACTACAGAATCCCCAAACTATCTGGTATACTTCTGGAGAAATTACATGTTCACAGCGTCCATTCTCTTTCAAATGGCTATGCTGGCTCCATTATTCACTGAGTCTACCATAGCTGTCTCTAGTCAACAGGACAACAGTCCATCCGCTCACTCAGTTTGATAAATCCAACAAACCACAGAAAGGTTAGATACAATGGACAAGATCTCGATCATAACACGAAGGAGAAAAACAATCAAATTCATCAAACGAACTAAAATACACGTACAGGTGCCCAGCCATAAGTCAGGGTACTAATGAAGAGCAGAGGTGACCATGTGGATTCTGTGACTCTGGACGTGTGTTAGTGTTTGCTGTGGGCCTTGTACAGGTCATATAGTGGTTCCAGCTAACAATGCTTTGTTCGACGCTATGGTCCTGCAGGTATCTTGTATTATTCATGTGAGGACAAGGAACAGGAAGGCCACTGAGTACGCCACGGGACCACGTATGTTAACATCGATGCTACTGAGTCGACCGCTTATGAATTTCACGTTAGTTACCAGTATAAAGAAACGGTCTAGAATGCAACAGGTTCTGATGAAACCGAACAGATAGGGCGCCCGCTTCAACGATGATCAAAACAAAAAAAATGGGAAAGACTATTATTGACTATCAGCTTCAGTACAGCAATCAAGGCACCTTTGCCAACAGCCCTCGGCACCATAAAGTCGGGTAGCCATCACTACTTCCAAGTACCGCCGATAAATTTATTTCAAAATGCGTCCCACTTACAACCGGCATGTTCGACAGCAATGCGGACCGACCGAATCTTCATTAAACTTTGATCGCAGGGTGTTCCCACTGCCCATCACGGTGTTTCATTACAGAATGCAATCAAGCGAGGTTTTCATCGACTACGGTATTAAGCACAGTATTCTACTAGAGTCTATCACCAAAATAAAATCCGGATTTTTAGACGCTTCTTTATTCCAAGTACGTTGTATGGCAGTGAATTGTCAGTGCCAACAATGGTGTTGATGATTGATGATGATCCAAGTACTTTGTACATATACGGAATTCGATCATCTGGGTCCAAGAAGCCCAAAACTGAGTTAGTTATGAAGCACAGTGATGTGATGGTATCCGTGTATTCTAAACTGACGTCGATCTGTACCTCGGACTGCACTGATGACAAGTGCTTTCGAAGTACTTTGAGGGGTGAGTTGTAAAGGTATAAGATGTGATCAGAGATGACATTTCAAGCCAAGTTTACGAGGTATATCTGCATAATTCGTCGCGTGATGCGACCCCAGTGAAAAAGGTGTACGATTTCTAGATAAGTTTGAGGCATCTACGTTGGAGCAGAGGTGAGATAGAAGAAATTGACGATATGGATAGACCGGGAACTGAACAGCGACCCAGCAAACTTCTCGAAAAGGGAAAGTAAAGACGACTCCTAATGTTTAGGAACTATAAGTTGGTGTATCATTCGCACGCAGGGAGTAGTAACAGGTGTCTTACACCTGTCGTACAAAAGAGTAATCACCAGACGGAGTGAAAGAGAAGGTAAGAGGCACTAATGAAATCCCAGCGGTCATAGTGGCAGAGTTTTGTTTAACCGCTATTGCAGTGAATCGGGTAACCAGGCTAGTGCCACCAGGCCCCAACTGATTGGTTTAACTCATGGAGAGTCTGCGGTCAAGGCACCCCAACCTGAATAAGATGAGGATCTTTGAGCACATAATTTACTCCAAATGCCTTATTGCGGAGCAGCAGTGGCTAGTTCCGAGTAACCAAGCCAGAAATTGCTAATTTTATTGCACCCTTTATTTGTAGGTCTGTAAAAGTGGATTTATCTGGCCAATTGTTCCTATCCTGAGGTTGTGATCTTCAGAAAGCTTTCAATTATTAGGCCATATAGGCTTCCTTCTATCAAGCACAGTAGACTTAGCATACTCTTTGATGTGTGACTTGTGTGATGAAAATGTGTCATCTAAGTCCCGCGGTCCAAAAATGATCAAGACTGGATCAAAATACACTCGTCTGCATACGAATTTGGTTTTGACCGGAGACTCACTGGGAACCCAGCTAAATATCCCGATTACCATGTTTTCTCAATGTTGGAAATTTAATACTAACGAAGCAATACCGATTTCGTCATCTAATTGATCGATGGGTATAACCGTTTGCGAAACAGATAGTCCGTAGTCGAAGCACCTACGCAGTACTCGGCACTGCAATCCATTTAAATTCCTGGCTTTACATACAGACTCCTTTGGAGTTGATGCTTACACGATGTTAGGAGTGCGACAGGATACAACTCTACGAAAAAGGTTGCAGTGCTTGTTCTGAGATCCAAGGGTTGTTGGTTGTGCGTTTTGAAACACCACATACTAGGTCTCTGGCGACAGGTATATCGGTGGTTAGCTTTTCGACTGTTACCATCCGAAAAGAGCGCTTTCAAAAAAGCAACTGGTAGGTCTAAGTACCTTTTTTTACCTCGTGGTTCAAAGGATTATCAAATGCTAAACAAGGGGCTCGTTTTTCAGGTTTACCCGGGGAATTCAACAGGAATCTACGATGTGAATCGACGTGGGATCAGTATAAAGCCATAACAGCTCGGAGAAAACAAAAATCAGGTTAATCGCAATGTGTCAAACCTTCTAGAAATACTCTGTCAAGTGGACGACATTCTATTTACAAGAACATGATAAAAACGACAAAAAGCGGGGAGGATACACTTGTGAATCAGAGTAGACAGGGGGCTTGAAGCTTTTAGGAGGTCATGCTTCGGCCATATCAAAGGTTTGCTGTATTTCGTGAGGGAGCTATTACTGGCGTTTTAGCTGAAAAAAAGGTTTCCTATGACCAAAAAAGCCATGTTTCAGTATCAGTGAACAGTGAATTATAACCAAACCTACGTTGCATCCCCAGTGCACTTCTTGCAACACTATCCGTGTTCTTTTGGCATAAGCTGTAACCGTTTATCTGTCTTACCGGTATAACACGTATCACAGTCGTTGCAATTGTCTGTAGACACAGCCCATCAGTGATCAAGGTCCCTCAAAAGTACCAAATTTCCCTGTAGCGTGAGCCATTTCGAACGCTCCTCGTCAAATATTCAGAAGTAGTCCCCTTGTAGAATGTTACAACCGTTATCGTTCTGAGTAAACCGCTTACGTTAATTTGGGCATTGTTTGGTATAACCGTTGGTCCGAAGTACACACCCTTTTTCTCTCCTTCAAGAGAGCTGGTTAACAGAGTTGATTACTGAAAAAGACCGAACGGTACTACCTAAATATTACACAGTGGACGTTCAGAGTTGGACGACAACCACCGCGTTGCCTGGTATATCATTATCACCGGAAAACGGAAGAATGTGATAAATACAGCCAAGCCTTGAAGATGATGGCACATCTGGTTAGTTCGGGAGCTGGATAGCTACGCATCAAAGGCGATAGCTTTGATGCACGAGAGCCATTGGCTGCGCGATCGGGCCATTTCTGCTAATGTCACTGGCTGTTGGTGACTGGAGTCCCAGGGTCCCCATCCAAGGGACGGAATGAAGGCTTTTACCACCGGATCTTTGGCAAAATCATACCCAAGCGTAGTTCAGTGGATTCAATATGCTCTGAAAAAATTCATCGAATTGTGCTGCAGGTATTCAGTATACAGTCAAACACTGTTATATTGAAGGTATAGGCCATCTCACTTGCTTAAAAAGAATCAATCTCCCGTGACTTTCCCCTACGACATAACATAGGCTGTCACTTTTGAAATCCGGATGAACAGACTTACCAGACTTCACAATTTGTCTTTAAACATTCGGAAATGGACTAGTACATTAGTTCAAGCTCAACCAGCAGCGAGGCTAGTGAATATAAGATGCAATTAACACCGTCAACCAGATTAAGCTCCTCTAAACTTGTCATCTCTAGTCCCCGAGTAGCCAACAGAATGACGAACTTTCTACTACATCTGGTGTTCACCAGGAAGGGTTAAATTCTGGCCTACAATTCTACGACGTACCTCTAGACCTCTAGACACAGATACCTTCACGAAAATGGGGACCACATCGAACCTTATAAACCATCCATCTGGATAGACCTGAGTCATATTCGTTATTGAAGAAATGTACGAACTTCCTAATAGTGAGCTAGGTGTTCGGCTAATGTATAGGGAATTGATGGCATTTTAGGTCTATGTATTTGAGATAAACTGTGAGAACCGGGATGTGACGATGACTTCTTTCGGAACAATGCAAACCGATTTTTTGTCTTATCCTTCTGTGAAAAACTCAATCTGAGATTAAATCTTAAGCTATCATGCAAGCTCCGAAGCACACTTGTATCCTCCTGTTTATTTACACTATTTCGTTTCAAGATTGTTCACTTTTTTTTGCTACAAACAGTAAACAGGATGTCGGCAGCTTCATAACGGTTCTCCGGGAGGGTTGAACGGCTACGATTAACACGTTGCTTCCGGTCTACCTGAACTGTTATGATTTTGGTGAATAACTTACCTAACGTCAATCAGCACAACACCCAGTGTTCACGCACATTCCATCTAGTTAGGAAGTGCAAACCCTATAACCTGCGCATTAATATATGATTGGCAGTAGACTGTTGAGCCGCACCATCGGTAGTCAATATCTATATGACTGACTTCGTTCCAAAACTGCTCGAAAGCATAAGGGACCTATACTGAGCGCAAACCCAATATTGCTGCATAGCGACACGGGCGAGCAGTCGTGCTCAACGAGTCACCTCTTTAGGTGTTGGGAGGGTGAGGACATTAGGAAATCTGCACTCGAGATTCCGCCCCACAACTAAAGCCAATCCAGGCACTGTACATTTCTATCAACTTTACTGGGGATGGGCAGCAGTTAGCGCCTCACGAAACTCCAAGAAACCCGCGAGCTCCCAGCTAGTAGTTTGGATAAAATCGATCAAACACGAACGGCTGGTCAGCAGCTTGACTGACCACTATCAACAGCTCATAAGTAGCTCAGGAGGAAGATAATTCACACGACTAGCGAATGTTCTATCTGAGAAGTCGTCACTCGAGGAGCCAGTCAATATGTTTGACCACGTGATGTGGATCCCGTGACTGAAGGAAGAGTGGCGCTCTTTCCTGCCTAAATGCGAGCTAATCACACTGCTGAACAGCCGAAAGGCCACATGTTTGAAACTTTCTGGAGTTTTGTGAGATACACACTGCTGATGATTCTCAGTAAGGATGAAACGGCTGTACAATGCTTCTCAACATTCCAGCATCAATTGGCTTCACTTACAGGACAAAACCTCTGTTCAAAACTCCTCTAAATACCTGCCCGGCGTGTCTACGCCTGGGACCAACAGAATGGTGGTGAATAAGTAGAACAGGAGGTGAGCTAAGGGGTAATAAGAAGAGAGTTACAAAACATGCACCAGGAGCTGTTTTTGTTTGCCTGCCCCACGGTATGTAGCGAACAACATTATAATGCAGCACATGACGACCAGAGTGGAATGTGTTATGGTTGTGTGTAGACTGAGATACCACCATGGCGTCAAAACCTAGACAGTCATGTTGAATGAATTCCTCAGACAAAGTCCGACCGGCGACTAACCTCTACAGTAGTACGCTACCAATAGATACGCCAACATTTCTGCTAAAACCGGCAACCCGGAGGACCAGAAAACCGTGTTTCTCAGGCCGCTTACCAACCCGGGCATCGTCCAGTATGGCCCGCTGAGATAAGCAAAGCGTCACGTCGTAACAAGGTTCGAGCTCTACGCGATGAAGGCACCGATACAAATATTGACACATCCTCAACGCGGGTTAGGGTTAGGGATAGCCGCTAGTTGGAGGATATGTGGTGCGTACGGTTGGCTATGCTTATAGCGCTCGATCCTGTGGATGCAATCTGAGTGCTTCTCAAAGTAAAAAAACACCTCTGAGAAGCCTAGATGCGCCACGCCTCAAACAACGTCAACTCACGTCAACTGAACAAATTCATCGTTCACTATTCGCAGCTGCGAAATCGTCTGAGCTAAGCAACTCCTTTCCTTTTCAGAATTTCTTTGAATAACAACTTCCGCGTTTTTATTTTACATTCGTTCTTGATGGCTGTCACCAAGCTCTTGAAACAAACGCGCACGTACAGTATTCACGGGTTAAAAATGAATCGAAGTGGCCAACTTAAAACCAAACGAGGAATTCAATCGATTCACTCGGGAGAAATGCGGTATTGCAGCAAAATGAACCGGCACTGCTGATATGGCAGTACAGAAATATCTGCAAAGCCGGTTCCCAAAGCACCTGATGCGTAACAACCAAGCTTCACAAAGTTGTTCCTCAATTACAGTAAACTCGTAAAGTTACTTCCTACTTAAAGGATAGTCTAATCTGAATCAGTGGTTCCAGCACATGGGCGTATATGATTGCGAAGCGGCTCATGCTGTCGTGTTAGATGGCTTCATAAAATCGTACGGAAATAGCGAATAGAAAAAAAACACGAAATAAGGCGCACAACAGACGACATTCAAATAGTTCTCACAGAGGACTTATCTTCCCCAACCTCAAAATAGCTGCCTGATTTCCGATGTTCTGCCGCATGGGGGGCTTAGTAGGCCTACACAGCCCAAACACAACAGTCAGGCCTCGGCCACCCGAGGTGGAATATCGTGTCCTGTCATACTGAGAAAAAACGGATCACGGTGGGACGCTGGGTAGTAGCATCCAGGACGCTTGCCACTCTTTGAAAGTTTCCGTAAGAGCATGTGGCTATCACTAATTCCCCCTATTGTGGACCATAACACCCGAACGGTGCGCATCTCCCATATTACATAATCACCTGCATAAAGTAGGCGAATTAGTGCGGAAAAAAGTTTCGAGAGTGAAGTGATGGCGAATCAGACAAAATCCACCTGCCTGGAAGTTGTGAACAATCGATCCAGCGAAATGTTAGTCCGCACAGTTGAATGATAGTTTTTTATGAAAAGAGACAATGCGAGGTGGACTTCGAATTGAGAAATTTCAGAATGAATGGCTCCACCCTGTGTTTGAGCAAACATTTGCATAATTTACTATGTTTCGACCATTTCCGTGTGGAAATCACCGTGGCAGTTCAAACTGGATGCAAAACGTTGCTGACAAACGATCACGCAAATGTTAATACAAGATGCAAGAACGAGGTTACAACACGGTGAGAATGGAAGTGGTTTCACACTGTTCAATGTCTTCTTTTCCTCTTCCATTCCCTCTAGTCAGACAATGAGGCGAGCAAAAGGCAAATGCTAAGACAAAATTGCAAGAATACCGTAACCAATAACAGAAACACATCGATACGTAATGATACCATGAAGAAAGGGTATTCTCGATGAGGGAAGACACAGGGTCGAAACCGTGCGATATGACCTAAGGATACTGCTAGATTGCATCAACATGACTATGATCGGATCATTTCGTTGTCGATCGTGCTAGAGTACTGAGATGTTGTGTATTCAGATCTGTGAACATGCGAGTTTGTTACAAAATCACATGGTATTCACATGTTTGTATCAATTGTGGACCGATCGGGTGGAAGGTCTGTTGGGTGTGGATCGACAAATGCCATCTGAAAACCAGACACCTAGCTGCCTAGATTGACAGTTGAGAAGCAACATGATCGTTCATCATCATCGTCATCACCATAATCATTATCATCAAAGTCAGTAACATCAGTGCTGACGCCAATACCTCACTGTCGTACAACCTCATAGTTCACCTAATTGTACTCAAATTCTTAAAGTGAAAAGAAGATAAAAGGATGGATGGGGGAGGGGAGCTAATAGTAGTCTATCGCAAGCACTATCCAGTTAGACAATCTGGAAACTGAAAACAAGAAAGCCACTGACAACCATTTTTTGCAATAACTTGAGTCAAGCGCATTCAGATACACCAACAACACCCAAATTGTTCATAACCCCTTTCACACCCTTCTGTCGAGTCTTACGTTGTCCGCGGTTTCCGCCATTTTAAAGGAGGCATAGGGAAAACACTCGTCTCAATATATGGCGTTCCGGCATACGCAGCAAATGAGCGAGCCGCTAAAGTTGATGGTGCTGGATGTTCTCCACAATCGAACTGGCTGGTGTACCACCAAACACCCCTTTTCTAATTACCTCATTACGAATTCGTTGGAACCACCAGCAACGCTTCTGAGGAATTGGTAGCCAATTACCTCAAGAGGCCCTACGTCATCAGGGGCGAGATGGCTCAAGTGGTTGCAGCGCGAATTTACTGACAGGGAGGTCCGTGTTTCGAACCCGACTTCTCGACTTTTTCGGTCTAAGCTGGGGCAAATTGACAGTATTTCGGCCCTCGTGTTTCCTTCGGGCGGCATGGCAGCTAGGCGCCGGAAGGATGTTACAGCTGAACGACTTCTTTTCTCACCATCTGTCCGCAGATGATGTCATTTTTCGCAACCATGCGACAATACAGCCCTTACCATGGCCCGGTACACGTGATCAATGAGATCCAATAGCACGCCTTTTTGATACCACAAGTGACGTGAATTTTTTCTCACCATCTGTCCGCAAATGATGTCATTTTTCGCAACCATGCGACAATACAGCTCTTACCATGGCCCGGTACATGTGACCCAATGGCACGCCCTTTTGATACCACAAGTGACGCGAATTAACAAACGTGATTCTGGCCTTTGATATTCATGCACTGAATTGATCAGGGACACTTCTACCAGAGCTAATAGAACTACCAAGTTATGTGAAATTCTCCACAACCTCCAGTGGTTTGCCTTGACTTGTAGAAAGTATGTTGAGAGGCCGCACATTAGGGGCTGCTAGGCGCATACCGAAAGGTCAGTTTATTCAACAGAGCCTTGGTCTTCAAAGATGAGAACGATTTCATCTGCGCACTCCAGATCGATAAAGTCCTCACTAGCAGCAACTTGTAAACCGGGGTTTTGAAGATCTTACAACAGCGTTCGCCTCATTAGTTTCTCAGTAAGGAATTTGAACAAGAACGGAGTGGACATCCCTGTCGGACATCACTTTTTGTAGGCAAGCTTTTAGAGAGCTCACCATACACTCTCACACGCCCGGAACATAAGGAGTGGATTATGTCCACAAATTTCTGGGGTGTTTCCTGTTGAGCAAGTGTGGTAGCAACACTGACCGGTCGATAGGATCAAAAGCGCCCTTGGAATCAAGGGATACCAAGATTGTGGGTCATTTCCACACACGGTGTTGCTCTGACACCTGACGGAGTGGCCGTTGTTCACTGAGTTAGCCGAACTAAACGGGAAACAACAACAACAAAAGTATATTAAGAGTGAACGCTGACCGTGAACTGCTATGAAGCCAGTCGTCCAGTTTTTTTCTTCAGAACATGTCAACCCAGTCATTCAGGCTCGGTAAGAGGAACGCCTGAAGAGAGGTTGAGTGTGGTTGGGTGAAGGTTGGCTCATTCAAATTAGGTCTTGTAAAAAGCAGCCCTTCCACAGATTATGCTGCAGTCTGATAGAGACAGGAGTATCTCGAATCAGGCCAAAAATACTCTAACTTTTGTCCGGAACAACAATGAAGTCAAACCGTTCATTACGGAAAACTCAGCAGACATGGTGCTCGATTATGAAAAGGTGCTGTAATCTCCATCCCTTTTCCTCTCTTTTTGTTGTTCCCCCTAATGTTCGTTTTCAGCCAAATGAATTAACGACATTAAGCCAATGGTTTTGATTGACTAAACTGTCTGGGACATCAGCTGTCAGATTAGTCGAGTTAGCAATCACAGTTCGTCGGTCCTGTTTTTACAACCAAGGTACGGTTGATCAGCTAATTTGATCACGCACAACAAGCGTGTTAGTGAGTGTTTGTGGTTACTAAGCGACACAGAACCCAGGATACGAAAAGCGTTTGGTAATTTGACAACACTTGGCCAACAACAAACCAAAATCGAGCAGCCGTCTTTCATTCTACCATCAAAGCTCTCCATTGTGTATAGCTCAAGCAAAATCCGAGCCTCGATTGCCCAATCAGGAAGAATTATTTGTTTCAGTAGGGCAGCTAAAACAATCGGAAATTTAGAAAAAACAAAGATCGAACAATCCCAAGCAAGCAAGGCGCTGTACCGATGAGTGGCGGACAACTAATAAAAACCTAATGAGTTGCACCGGTGTTCTTCTGAAGTGAAACCTTTCTATAGACGTAATACACTACTCATAAGGATGCTGAAAATTTTTCGACAGCCCAGGACCGGTTTCAACCTTCTTGGGGCTCAACAGGTAGACGCAATCCGCGAGTTTCCGTCAAATTGAACCCAAATTGTACGGAATTAGCGAAATACACTCATTTGCAAACAAATTGGGTTTTGAGAGAGGCTCACTCGGAACCCAGCTGAATCACTCGTTTATAATGTCATCATGGATTTCTAGGAACACAAGACTTCGCCTATAGCCAAGCATTTTTAGATCGGTCAAAGACCAATATTTTCGTACCCAATCGATGGGAAAATTTCCTCTTTGAAAGATGGCCAACAGGAACCGGATCGCACACTTCCCCTACTATGAAAATGCACCCCGAGTATGTTTTTACAGCTCTCGAGAATGTGGGATGGAATTTTCCACTTCATCCGAGGTGAATGCTACAGATGCTCAATACTGATGAATATCCCGTTGTTTTCTCAGCATCTGCACGAATCGAGAAGCACAGTGGATCCAGAAAGCTGATGAGATGGAGGCAAGAAACTCTCGGAGCGTGCGTAAACTAGTTTAGCAGATACGCGCAACAGACCCAGGGAAGCCTCTGCTAAACGAAACAATCAATGATGACAATGGTTTTCCGAGAAGTTTGAGAACCATCCGAAAACGATGACTACTCAATCGGTTACAAGCGTTTTCCAACTGATAACAGCATATTCGTAAAAAAAGAGCAGCACCTGAATTGTGGGTTAAACCAGTTCAACTAGCCACCTGCAGTTGCTCAGACGGATGCCCAAGCGACAACGCATCCTTGGATAGTGAATCTAGAACCCTCAACGACTTCAAAAATAGGCGAATACCTTTTGTACCTGACGAGCCCCCACTCGCACTGTTCATTGATGGAGATAAAGTCCTCAGTCGGGGATTGTCTAAATTATTTGCCTCCATTTGGGAAGACAGTGTCCCAACTAAATAAGCTGAGTCAACGATGGTTTTCACCCTTTTTTAAACATTGAGTGCGGCGATCGCATAAAAATTAGCTGAACCATATTCCTTGAAGGTCTTACAAAGGTGCGTGAAGAGGGGATCTGTTGCATACTTCAAAAGGGATTGAAACTTCTATTTCGGTTCACAGCTTCCTGCTCCGCCAACTGTGGTACATCAAAAGGTACGGTAGCCGGAGACAGTTCTCTATGGATACAAGGGAAGATCATTACAACTGTAGTTATAGGGTCATCACAGAAGGCTCAACAAGGTTGAGCTTGAATCTTCGTGACGGGGCAAAAAGCACCGAGCTATAATGTTCGATCCGGATTGGCTGACATTCTGACCAATTAGACCAATCAGTGCATGACCCGCCAGTGAAGTATGAAAACACCAACAAGTAGTGAATCTGGTCTATAACTGGATGGGGATCCCAAGGTATGCTCTCGTTCAGTTTGTGGTCTGCATACGACACATCCGTTCAATCGATGCTGGGTTGTTAAGAGTGGTTGGTCTCCGGACAGGACCCGAGAACAGAAAGCAGGATTCTGATCGGGTAGGGGCTGTAAAGACCACATCATTACACTAGAGTAATGACATGCGAATCGGTGTTCCCTGATTTCAAAAATACGTTTGATTCTGAAAACCAGGTTCGTTTCTTTCAAGACGCTTGCGCAACAGGGTGTACCCCGCAAGTCCGTCAAATACCTGTGGGCACTGCTGTCCCACAAGCAGTGGTGTCCGAGAAGAATATTTACTCTTTCCACTTCTGTTTATTTCTTTACTAATAAGATAATGTGGCGAACATTTGAACGGCTTCAAAACCCCAATGTTCAGATCTCTCCGACTGAGAACCGTTTTGACCTGGAGCATGCAGACATCTTTCTAATTTTCGGGAAAATAGCAGGAACTGCAAGCACCACTTGAAGTGACCAAAGTCAACCAGTACTTTGGCGTGTGCTTCGCGCCCAAAGTGCAGTCATGCTGCCGGACGTAGTCTTTGAACACACCTCCAAAAATTCAAGGAGTAGTCCCGGAGGTTTTGGAACAATATACACATCTTGGAGTTGTTGTAGTGCGACAGACGAAATCAATGCACGAATCTCGCAGGTAAGGGTTGCGTTTGCTGATTTGCCCCACTAGTGTCAAAAATGTATCGCACCGAGCCTTAAAGGACACGCGCATCAACTAGAGTACGGGCCGTATTGTTGTACAACTGCGAGACTTGGCCAATTCGGGTGAATGATCAAAGAAATCTTCAGGCCTTTGACCAGCGATCATTAGAAAGTATGAATGAAGTGCGCTGAAACCAGCGGAACTGCAATGTGATCAGAAGACGGGTTTCGGTAAAGCTCACCTCAAAGAACGCGTCCCGCACTGAAAGCTCATGTGGCTAGGTCATGCCAATTTACCACCGTGTCGAATTCGAAGTGGCGGTAACGTGGAGGTGAACAGAATTTGACATACCAGAAGGGAATGAAGGATATGATTAAAAGTTTAACTGCCGTTAGCGCTGTTCGTCTTCCAGGATCGGGCCCACGTGAACGTCCCTGGCTGGGGACACTGGACAATATGGCGGTTAACCGATGTCAGTGACATCAATGCTATCAGCTTTTGTCCAGACTATCTGAATGAGTGCTCGAGGCGCAGTCACCTCGGCTGTTTGTGGTAGAGTATACCTTGGACATGATCACTGTCCAATTCCTTCCTGTCTAGGCTTGGGCAACCTGGCAGTATCCCAGCCCTCATGCTTCCTTCGGGTGGCATGGCAGCTAGGCACCGGTGGAGTGCTACAACTGAACACTTTCTTCTTTTTTTCTGATATAAGGCCTTATTGAAATGAATTAATACAGTTGTACGGCAGTAAAGCATCAGAGCTCTCATTTGGTGTTGCTGTCAGTGATTATGAGGATGTGGTTTCCCGTCCAAATGAGCCTGAATAAAAACCACTCAACACAGTCGTTCATCACAAAGAGGCATGCTCACATACGAAGCGAAATAGTGGTGCATATCGGGAACGCAAGGACTGTGTTATGGTGAGTTGTTTCACCGTATCCCTCAGGCAGATTACCTTCAACCAGTGCTCCGACTGAAATATTCCAGAGAATGGTACTGCGAGTGTATCCAAGACGTAATCATCGGTCAGGTCAAGTTGAACTATGTACCAGCTGTGCTCATGACCTACTTCCTACAGTGATGGTCAACAAAAAAATCTGGGTCAACGTCATTGATGTGTCCTTGCCTAGGAAGTAAACCAGCCAGTTGGGGGAGTGTTTCCTCTTCGGTTTGGAACAAAATCTGTTTTCTTAAGATGGGGGTGTCATGGGAAGAAAAAATCTGCGTGCGTGGTGCTCCATTGTTAGACGCTCACCGGAATTACCAGTGTTGCATGCGACAGCATCACTCTTGCTAAGATATCAAAGTCCAGATGTTCGCATCATATGGTAGCTGACAGCATCTGGCCAGAGATCAGCACCTTCAGCCTCCGCATAGATTAAACTGGTACAGTGTACGGATAGAAGGTAACAAGCAAGTCAGTCTTAAGCGTGCAAGAAGTGATCGCCCATGTTTGACTGAGGTTGGACACAGTACAAGCCTACGCATTCCAGCAAGCGTTACATTCCAGCTTGCGGACGACGCACGTGACCAAGGAGAGACGAGTGCTAATTTGCTTTGTAACATTGATTTATAACAAAACTGAGGCTTCTAGCCGGCTCGTCCCCCACGAATGGTAGAACCGAAATTGTTGGTGGTGAGATACAAGATGCACGTAACGAGACAACCGGCAAAAGAGCCAACTTGAATTTGAACAAATCCCACAAACCTAAGGTGACGAAACCACCCATACAGATAGGACAACGATGTGCTGGATACGGATACCAAAACAGTGTTTCCTCCTACGGCGAACACCAACCAATAAACAACAGAATCAGTCACTCTGCGAGGATGGTCAGTTTTACTAAACTCGCAGTAATCAAGGAACTATCATGCCGACTATTTTGTATTTTCCATTCACACAACCGAACTTTCCGCCTTACTTGGATTGGCTGGACATCAGTTTATCACAATAAACATAGGTAAAGTCACATCAAGCAACAAGTGAAGCTTGAAAGTTACCACTAGGACGGAGGTGAACAGGATAAAGATGTAGGACTAGGCAGATAACCGACCACTGAAGTCTGAAATATTCCTTTCACCTAGAGACAACCGATTGAAGAGTTTTCAGCAACCGCATAAACGGCATGTTACATCGTGTCAACTGGAACATATGGTGGCCTGGTGCAGCACATTCAATCGAAAAAAAATGAAAAAAAATCATTTGCAGACCAATTCGAGTAGTGCATTACAAAAGACCATCAACTGTAAGAAACGTCACATCTGACATAGTAAATTACCGAAATCATCTCAAGGTATTGCTTGCGATACGGTAATGATATTCCAATAGAGGCGTAATGCCCAAACACGTTGCTCAGTTATTTCAATCTAAGATTCCCTAACTGGGACAGGTCGCTACGGAAGAACAACCAATGCTGCAAAATAAATTCACAAAACATTCCCCTAAATCGGGGGCAAGTTTTGAGAAGACGTGAGAAATCCAGTATCGTCTAAATAAGGTAACCAAACGCTTAGCGGCACAAAAAGATGATGTGATAAATGGGAGTAACCTGCGACAAGGCCATCCACTTTAAAACAGTTCGTGAATCGGGAAACGTAACTTAGAGCAAAGTTCCAAATGTGACCGGCTAATTCCAAGAATCCTTCGAAAGAGTAGCAAGCTGAATCGCTTAATAACGGCTCAGTCGTTTGGATGTTAGCTTATTTGCACTGGCCCAAACCCAAGATGTTCACGCTATGATGAAGCAAACATTCCTTTCTCCCAACACGGCACTGACAAAAATAATAAACCCAGAGGATTTTTTGTTCATCATTATCTGAAAATGCATGGACAAGTTATGCGCGTTTCAGAGAGAAAATTGGTGGTGAGTTAAGGTCATTGTCCTGCTACGAGCGACGACGGGGACCTAAAGCCCAAAAATGAGTAGAACACGCACATACCTGACGTCTCTTTAAGGCACGTTGTGGCACGTGCCAACTATGGTGGAGCCATAGTGTCCCTAGCAAAACTAAACATGCAAACGGAGAGTAAATTTGAGGATTTGACAAACGCTTAAACGTGCTATTCCACGCAGTCATCCAAGTGCGTTTTCAATCTCGGAAAGCTGTGATGATCGGAGACAGTGAAGCGAGGGGGGCACGTTACGCTATTTGATTGTAAACTGGCATATAATTTGAGTAATTGTGGGGGCACACATGGACCGATACCAAAAGTGAAACAGGCTATACTGTACCCGAAGAGTATACGATAACTCACGGATGTTATTCGGTCTACGAAAGCCTATGACGGGCTGTGTCATAAACTAATAGCTCTGCTTTAAGATCGATCGATTAGACTAATACGTGCAAGGACTAAATCACAACAACTGGGCATTGTTTCACTCAGTTCGAAATCCCGAAATGCATCTCATTAGTTCACGTAACTATGATGTGTAAATAGATCCACCCAGTGTTGACACACTAGACAGTAGGTGAACGGTAACAAGTAATAAGTGCGGTACAAGTAACTCAACTTTGATAAGTGAAGCAATTCATGCTGAATACTATGGAATAGGGAAACCTGATAACAATAAACCAAACGGCCTAAAGAAGGATGACAGAGAGGTAAAGAACAAAGAGACTGGTTTCAAAACCACGGAAAAGGTAGCACAGTATCTTTTTCAGGCCATCAGTCCGTAGCCGATTGGTTCTATTTCACATGGGCTCAAGTAGAGAGAATGTTTTGGAATGCAAACAGAAAAGACGTTTCTTCGAAACTAACTACTTTGCACACAACGCCAGATTTTTTCAGATATGAATATGGACCCAGGTCTCAAGTGTGGTTTCTACTGTGGCGACAACGTAATTGTACCTAACCATGACTAGGGTCACGATTATACACGTGCCCGAAATTCTGTCGTACAGCCTGCATAGTCGTGAGTGACGACGGTCAGGTTCGGACATCTGTTTGGCATTTAAGAAGCCTTGTTTATTGGAACAGCTTTTATACTTCCAAGAAAGCATAATCATCATGATCATCCAGAGCATAGTATTGATGTTCGACAATGATGCTTCGCTGCTTTATTGAGAAGAAAAGAATGAAAGTGGATGAGGAGGGAACTCAGTGCTAGTCTACCGCGATCATCCCGAAGTGTCTACACTTCTAGAAACTCATTCAGCCAACCTACATAGGAACTGACAACAAGTACTCCATTGACATCGATTAGCACCCATATTGTGTAGCGCCTCCAACCTTGCAAAGAGGGATCACGCGGACCTCATATTGGAAGGTCAGTCGCACCGACGGTATCCGGACCTTTCGTAATACACTTCATTCCCCACTGCCAGACCAAAGGTTGGCTACCTCTCTGCTACATCACTCTGAACTTAACACGGAAAACAGCACTCCGTTCGGCAAACGGTGATTCGACATGCGCAATAAGTGGCCTAGCCTCACAGCCTTTTGCTTCTGGACAGGCATATTACCTTAAAACAGAGTTGAAAATGCAATAGCCAAATTTCAATAAATGGCAAATTCCAGAAGAGTGTCTCGAATGTTCTGACCAACATATGGCTGATATCTCATCTTTCATCAGATATGATTAATTAGTTGTCTAACCCGAGGAACGCAGCCCACATTTGTATAACACTTGGAACGGACACTAAAGTCTACCAACAAAATACCGGCTGTGAGCGACGTAGTATAACTTACCAAAGCGACAATGGCACACTGTGGTGCCAACAAAGCAGTGCTGAATAGTCCACGAAGGAAGCCGTGGACATCCGAAGCCTTTGGGTTGTTTATAAAATCCGGTTTAGGAATGGCCACCGAGTTTTCGGATGAGCACTGATGAATAGAGAAATGCAGTGAAGACAATTTAGATTTCTACACGGCATCTTTAACAGACTGAATAAACCAACGCACGAAAGTTAAACTAGTCACTTTGCAAACGTAGGCGATAACCTAACAAGCTATAAGCCTTCATGCAAACATTACTCCAAGACCGATTGGGTCTTAAATCTGTTGCAAACTGCCATTCGGTCAGATTCGCTAGAAAAAGTCTGCGCCGTCGAACAGATGTTGCGTGAACGACATGCTAAGTGCGCATTGTTGACAAACAGACAGAGCCTTAACTATCGAACACCATGTCAACAATCTGGTACATGGTAGAAAATCAAGTCACAAATGTGTAAACACCAAACGGGTGAGTGTGCGGATTGCATTGTTCGCGCGTTCGATATCACCGTGTCCTACACGGGTGGTGATACCTTGTCCGTTGCCCGCACGAACTGGTGCAGTGCATGGAGCAGGTCTAAGTAAACAGACTAAATTCAGGGTGACGGGGAGTTAAAGGATACTTTGAATAAATGCAACACCAGAACTGCAAAGCAGAGTGCTACTATACGGCAAAGATGGAGATAATTCATAATCAGGTTGTTTGTGGTGAAAAATCGAGGCACATTTGGAGGGATCAGAGTAGTTCGCAATCAGTCACGTACAAGAATTAAATCTAAACTGTTAGTTACAGTGAAAGAAAGTGGACAGATCAGAACGTCATACGGTTGGAATGTCCACCCATGTTTCAGGTCGAGATAAACCAAAACTGGCACCGTCGAAAAAGTCTACTAAATTTCTATGTAGGCTACATGCATGTTTCAGTCATCAAAAGTTACACGATTCCTAAACGCGATCCGAACTTTGAAATGCACTAAAAAACCAGGAATACCAGGAATCGATGATTATTTTACCACATTATCTGGAGACAAATTCCTCTGCATGAGAAGTGTTATGAGGCAGCGAGTAGAAGATGAGTTCAAATCCCATGTACTGAACAGGCTGTCATGGAGCTACAATAATAGTGGCCAGCGGTAATTGTTAATCGCATGGCGAGCGTCAAACACCGAACCCATCGAATTCCGTCGTACAAAAAGGCACAGCGAGAATGCCTGGCAAAACTCGACCCCAATAGTTACAACATGGGAATAGCGGCCATTTTCCAGAACCTTTGCGGTTACATCCCATTTGAGTCAATACGGTGCTACCCCACTAAGCCGACTATCCCCAATGAAGATCGAAAATGGCCGCTGGCACAGGGCACCGTCATTAGGTGCTACGTTCTTCTGCATCTTCGTACAGATGATGTTGAAACAAGAAGGAAAAAACATTTTTTCCAAGTGTTTTGTTGTCACTTTGAATCAAATAATCATCACGGGTATGTTGCTTAATCCTTAAATCCTTCGATGGGACAGCCAAATCGTACTTGAAGATCGTAATCTCGACCATAAAATCAATACCTTTTTTGGCACGAATGTTATCCGTTTTATAGCTAACTGTGGCACCTTTATTGCTGAAATGTCTACTTCTTCTGAGACCTCTTCATTCCCGTTGAAAGCATCTAGGTTTTCCTCCCCGGAGTGGTCGATACATCCGCATCTAAGCAATGACAAATAAATGAGCATTTGGACCTACAAAACATCGTACATTCCAAGATAATAATAATAATCGTTTAGTTGTAACACCCTTTCGGCGCCTAGCTGCCATGCCACCCGAAGGAAGTAAGAGGGCTGAGATATTGCCAGGTTGCCCAAACCTATACAAGAGAAGCCAAGACGCAGAAGTTAGGTTCGAACCCTGATCTTCCGGTTAGTAAATTAACGCAGAAATGAGTGAGAAAACCACATTTTTGAACACGACATGACGGCGGAGATCTGCACCTTGTTCCAGAATAAACGCACCAAGAAAATGGATTCACGTTAGCCATGTGACCTGGTCATGTCAGTGAGGGCGTCCAGCCATTAAGGGATGGGCTGCTGGCACTCAGACCTCGCAAATTTCCTGCGTTAACACGACTAAGGCCTGTTGTTGCTCTTTTTCCAGATCGTTGGTTGCATGCCTCTCGCTCCTTACAGCCAGAGAAAACTTAATCAGACAGGACGGCATGGGAAAATTGGTTGCTCGACATACGAGGAACTTGACTGGACAGCCTTATGTAAGCCTCATTGGAGTAAACCCTATCTGTTGCTTACGCGCTTTTGTCGCACTACACTATTGCTGAATCGACGTTCAGTGATAGATATGCGACGCCTCGAAGGCATCTACAGTCACAAGCAGGCGTTTCATTTCCGTGCTACACACAACAGCAACCCTTCACTATCGAAAAGTTCTAACATTAGGACACATTGCAAATCCTTCGGTTTGTTACCGTTATGCCTCCTCCATAGGTGTCTTGACTAGACAAAAACCATTAGGGTTTTAGAAATTCCGGTGCTCGTTTCGTCTATATTGGCGTCTACAGAGCTGCAACCTTACCCATACAGTCGGGATAGCTCGGTAGGTAGGGTGCGAAAGTACTAAACCAAAGACCCAGACCTAGCCTGTCGACTGCTCGCCTCGGCTCGGAAGGCCTGGTAAGACCTCATCTCTTCGACCTTCTCCGTGTTGTATAGCAGATACGCACCGAAACACTGCCAAGGCTGAGCTGTTTTTTTTTAAGGTAAAGCCAGTAAGATGATAAACTTTTTGCAACATAGAATATGTGGCATAGATACTTCTCCCGTACAGATCGATATTCGGATGGACTTATACTCCTGGCAGGATTCATTTAACCAGCTCCTGTGCAACGCGAATTTCCCGAATAATCAGCATGGCACTTCCCATAGCTAACTCAGTCCGCAACTCAAATCGATGGTATGGATAAAATACAGACTGCCATGCAATCTGGAACACCTGGATAGATTCTGACCGCACACATCTCGTCTAGCCACGTAGAAACCAGCTGATACGAATTTAAGGCAAAAATATCAATACAGTGTTTAACCATGTCAAGTCACAAACGAATAAGACATCTTGGATGCTGATACTGATTTGTGCGGTGTACCCAAAAGGCCCCCGATCAAACATCGTAAAGGAAGGATATGGGCTTACTGGAGCTTCGCAGAGGAATTCCTGTTACTACAGAACACGATCCACGCCAGATGTTGCTGAGTGTAATCAGTTGTGGAGAAGCTTGTTAGATCCGGAAAGCCGATGAAATGGGATGAGCACAGGACGAAAATACTCGAGGATTGTTTCAGATGACACATACCAAAGGCCCATGAAACCTCAGATAAGTGAAACCACCAAGGGCAATTGATAGTCCATTGATATCCAACAAAAAAAAACTTCGAACGCTGGGCCGAATGGTTCGATAGAAAATTTTACTGACTGGCTGCTACTATTCAGTCGAAATGCAAACTGGCATTGAAGACCTAGAATACAGTGAGAGTATGATGTCAACGTATATTTACACGCACGTCATACTCTTCGAATAGCGTGCGCGCTCAAAACAGCCTAAATAAAGAGTTCAGACTTTATACTAACTTGGAATGGGTGAAACCCGTAATTCGCTTTAGTTTGCATCAACGGATTAACTGTCCTCACTACTTACGTCGGATGTTATTTATCGTGAGATGGAGGACAAATTTTGAGCACTGTCGGTTGAACTAGTTGTTTGGTTAAATGTCGATTGTGCGGGTGTGTGGTCTGCACTCTCATGTCATCATCATCATCATCATCATCATCATCATCATCATCATCATCATCATCATCA